>NW_027194772.1:0-85939 GCF_032444005.1 Ranitomeya imitator | reverse complement strand
CGAAATTGACTTCTTCCATGCATTTTATGCATTGGAAAAGCACTATGATCTAGAAATGTGAGTTGATATTGTTTTCAGTACTCTCCTCTTACTAGATATGAGCCACATTCTCACCGTTTGCCACATGATGTTAGGCCTATGTGACTGACAAGAAACCACCAACAAGATTTGGAACCCAGTTCTCTTCGTTCTCACAATACACTGAGGACCAGTCATTCGGAAATGACTTCTCCATGCATTTTATGCATTGGTAAAAGCACTATGATGAAAAGTGTGATATGTTTTCAGGTATCTCCTATACTAATAGAGCCACAAGCTCACCGGTTTGCCACATGATGTAGGCCCTATGGACTGAACAAGAAACCACCAAAAATTTTAAACCAGTCATCGTTCTCACAACACTGAGGACCAGTCATTTCGAAATGACTTCTCCATGCATTTTATGCATTGGTAAAAGCACTATGATGAAAAGTGTGATATGTTTTCAGGTATCTCCTATACTAATAGAGCCACATGCTCACACGGTTTGCCACATGATGTAGGCCTATGGACTGAACAAGAAACCACCAAAAATTTTAACCAGTCATCGTTCTCACAACACTGAGGACCAGTCATTCGAAATGACTTCTCCATGCATTTTATGCATTGGTAAAAGCACTATGATGAAAAGTGTGATATGTTTTCAGGTATCTCCTATACTAATAGAGCCACATGCTCACACGGTTTGCCACATGATGTAGGCCTATGGACTGAACAAGAAACCACCAAAAATTTTAACCAGTCATCGTTCTCACAACACTGAGGACCAGCCATTCGAAATGACTTCTCCATGCATTTTATGCATTGGTAAAAGCACTATGATGAAAAGTGTGATATGTTTTCAGGTATCTCCTATACTAATAGAGCCACATGCTCACCGGTTTGCCACATGATGTAGGGCCCTATGGACTGAACAAGAAACCACCAAAAATTTTAACCAGTCATCGTTCTCACAACACTGAGGACCAGTCATTCGAAATGACTTCTCCATGCATTTTATGCATTGGTAAAAGCACTATGATGAAAAGTGTGATATGTTTTCAGGTATCTCCTATACTAATAGAGCCACATGCTCACCGGTTTGCCACATGATGTAGGCCTATGGACTGAACAAGAAACCACCAAAAATTTTAACCAGTCATCGTTCTCACAACACTGAGGACCAGTCATTCGAAATGACTTCTCCATGCATTTTATGCATTGGTAAAAGCACTATGATGAAAAGTGTGATATGTTTTCAGGTATCTCCTATACTAATAGAGCCACATGCTCACCGGTTTGCCACATGATGTAGGCCTATGGACTGAACAAGAAACCACCAAAATTTTAACCAGTCATCGTTCTCACAACACTGAGGACCAGTCATTCGAAATGACTTCTCCATGCATTTTATGCATTGGTAAAAGCACTATGATGAAAAGTGTGATATGTTTTCAGGTATCTCCTATACTAATAGAGCCACATGCTCACCGGTTTGCCACATGATGTAGGCCTATGGACTGAACAAGAAACCACCAAAAATTTTAACCAGTCATCGTTCTCACAACACTGAGGACCAGTCATTCGAATGACTTCTCCATGCATTTTATGCATTGGTAAAAGCACTATGATGAAAAGTGTGATATGTTTTCAGGTATCTCCTATACTAATAGAGCCACATGCTCACCGGTTTGCCACATGATGTAGGCCTATGGACTGAACAAGAAACCACCAAAAATTTTAACCAGTCATCGTTCTCACAACACTGAGGACCAGTCATTCGAAATGACTTCTCCATGCATTTTATGCATTGGTAAAAGCACTATGATGAAAAGTGTGATATGTTTTCAGGTATCTCCTATACTAATAGAGCCACATGCTCACCGGTTTGCCACATGATGTAGGCCTATGGACTGAACAAGAAACCACCAAAAATTTTAACCAGTCATCGTTCTCACAACACTGAGGACCAGTCATTCGAAATGACTTCTCCATGCATTTTATGCATTGGTAAAAGCACTATGATGAAAAGTGTGATATGTTTTCAGGTATCTCCTATACTAATAGAGCCACATGCTCACCGGTTTGCCACATGATGTAGGCCTATGGACTGAACAAGAAACCACCAAAAATTTTAACCAGTCATCGTTCTCACAACACTGAGGACCAGTCATTCGAAATGACTTCTCCATGCATTTTATGCATTGGTAAAAGCACTATGATGAAAAGTGTGATATGTTTTCAGGTATCTCCTATACTAATAGAGCCACATGCTCACCGGTTTGCCACATGATGTAGGCCTATGGACTGAACAAGAAACCACCAAAAATTTTAACCAGTCATCGTTCTCACAACACTGAGGACCAGTCATTCGAAATGACTTCTCCATGCATTTTATGCATTGGTAAAAGCACTATGATGAAAAGTGTGATATGTTTTCAGGTATCTCCTATACTAATAGAGCCACATGCTCACCGGTTTGCCACATGATGTAGGCCTATGGACTGAACAAGAAACCACCAAAAATTTTAACCAGTCATCGTTCTCACAACACTGAGGACCAGTCATTCGAAATGACTTCTCCATGCATTTTATGCATTGGTAAAAGCACTATGATGAAAAGTGTGATATGTTTTCAGGTATCTCCTATACTAATAGAGCCACATGCTCACCGGTTTGCCACATGATGTAGGCCTATGGACTGAACAAGAAACCACCAAAAATTTTAACCAGTCATCGTTCTCACAACACTGAGGACCAGTCATTCGAAATGACTTCTCCATGCATTTTATGCATTGGTAAAAGCACTATGATGAAAAGTGTGATATGTTTTCAGGTATCTCCCTATACTAATAGAGCCACATGCTCACCGGTTTGCCACATGATGTAGGCCTATGGACTGAACAAGAAACCACCAAAAATTTTAACCAGTCATCGTTCTCACAACACTGAGGACCAGTCATTCGAAATGACTTCTCCATGCATTTTATGCATTGGTAAAAGCACTATGATGAAAAGTGTGATATGTTTTCAGGTATCTCCTATACTAATAGAGCCACATGCTCACCGGTTTGCCACATGATGTAGGCCTATGGACTGAACAAGAAACCACCAAAAATTTTAACCAGTCATCGTTCTCACAACACTGAGGACCAGTCATTCGAAATGACTTCTCCATGCATTTTATGCATTGGTAAAAGCACTATGATGAAAAGTGTGATATGTTTTCAGGTATCTCCTATACTAATAGAGCCACATGCTCACCGGTTTGCCACATGATGTAGGCCTATGGACTGAACAAGAAACCACCAAAAATTTTAACCAGTCATCGTTCTCACAACACTGAGGACCAGTCATTCGAAATGACTTCTCCATGCATTTTATGCATTGGTAAAAGCACTATGATGAAAAGTGTGATATGTTTTCAGGTATCTCCTATACTAATAGAGCCACATGCTCACCGGTTTGCCACATGATGTAGGCCTATGGACTGAACAAGAAACCACCAAAAATTTTAACCAGTCATCGTTCTCACAACACTGAGGACCAGTCATTCGAAATGACTTCTCCATGCATTTTATGCATTGGTAAAAGCACTATGATGAAAAGTGTGATATGTTTTCAGGTATCTCCTATACTAATAGAGCCACATGCTCACCGGTTTGCCACATGATGTAGGCCTATGGACTGAACAAGAAACCACCAAAAATTTTAACCAGTCATCGTTCTCACAAACACTGAGGACCAGTCATTCGAAATGACTTCTCCATGCATTTTATGCATTGGTAAAAGCACTATGATGAAAAGTGTGATATGTTTTCAGGTATCTCCTATACTAATAGAGCCACATGCTCACCGGTTTGCCACATGATTGTAGGCCTATGGACTGAACAAGAAACCACCAAAAATTTTAACCAGTCATCGTTCTCACAACACTGAGGACCAGTCATTCGAAATGACTTCTCCATGCATTTTATGCATTGGTAAAAGCACTATGATGAAAAGTGTGATATGTTTTCAGGTATCTCCTATACTAATAGAGCCACATGCTCACCGCGTTTGCCACATGATGTAGGCCTATGGACTGAACAAGAAACCACCAAAAATTTTAACCAGTCATCGTTCTCACAACACTGAGGACCAGTCATTCGAAATGACTTCTCCATGCATTTTATGCATTGGTAAAAGCACTATGATGAAAAGTGTGATATGTTTTCAGGTATCTCCTATACTAATAGAGCCACATGCTCACCGGTTTGCCACATGATGTAGGCCTATGGACTGAACAAGAAACCACCAAAAATTTTAACCAGTCATCGTTCTCACAACACTGAGGACCAGTCATTCGAAATGACTTCTCCATGCATTTTATGCATTGGTAAAAGCACTATGATGAAAAGTGTGATATGTTTTCAGGTATCTCCTATACTAATAGAGCCACATGCTCACCGGTTTGCCACATGATGTAGGCCTATGGACTGAACAAGAAACCACCAAAAATTTTAACCAGTCATCGTTCTCACAACACTGAGGACCAGTCATTCGAAATGACTTCTCCATGCATTTTATGCATTGGTAAAAGCACTATGATGAAAAGTGTGATATGTTTTCAGGTATCTCCTATACTAATAGAGCCACATGCTCACCGGTTTGCCACATGATGTAGGCCTATGGACTGAACAAGAAACCACCAAAAATTTTAACCAGTCATCGTTCTCACAACACTGAGGACCAGTTCATTCGAAATGACTTCTCCATGCATTTTATGCATTGGTAAAAGCACTATGATGAAAAGTGTGATATGTTTTCAGGTATCTCCTATACTAATAGAGCCACATGCTCACCGGTTTGCCACATGATGTAGGCCTATGGACTGAACAAGAAACCACCAAAAATTTTAACCAGTCATCGTTCTCACAACACTGAGGACCAGTCATTCGAAATGACTTCTCCATGCATTTTATGCATTGGTAAAAGCACTATGATGAAAAGTGTGATATGTTTTCAGGTATCTCCTATACTAATAGAGCCACATGCTCACCGGTTTGCACATGATGTAGGCCTATGGACTGAACAAGAAACCACCAAAAATTTTAACCAGTCATCGTTCTCACAACACTGAGGACCAGTCATTCGAAATGACTTCTCCATGCATTTTATGCATTGGTAAAAGCACTATGATGAAAAGTGTGATATGTTTTCAGGTATCTCCTATACTAATAGAGCCACATGCTCACCGGTTTGCCACATGATGTAGGCCTATGGACTGAACAAGAAACCACCAAAAATTTTAACCAGTCATCGTTCTCACAACACTGAGGACCAGTCATTCGAAATGACTTCTCCATGCATTTTATGCATTGGTAAAAGCACTATGATGAAAAGTGTGATATGTTTTCAGGTATCTCCTATACTAATAGAGCCACATGCTCACCGGTTTGCCACATGATGTAGGCCTATGGACTGAACAAGAAACCACCAAAAATTTTAACCAGTCATCGTTCTCACAACACTGAGGACCAGTCATTCGAAATGACTTCTCCATGCATTTTATGCATTGGTAAAAGCACTATGATGAAAGTGTGATATGTTTTCAGGTATCTCCTATACTAATAGAGCCACATGCTCACCGGTTTGCCACATGATGTAGGCCTATGGACTGAACAAGAAACCACCAAAAATTTTAACCAGTCATCGTTCTCACAACACTGAGGACCAGTCATTCGAAATGACTTCTCCATGCATTTTATGCATTGGTAAAAGCACTATGATGAAAAGTGTGATATGTTTTCAGGTATCTCCTATACTAATAGAGCCACATGCTCACCGGTTTGCCACATGATGTAGGCCTATGGACTGAACAAGAAACCACCAAAAATTTTAACCAGTCATCGTTCTCACAACACTGAGGACCAGTCATTCGAAATGACTTCTCCATGCATTTTATGCATTGGTAAAAGCACTATGATGAAAAGTGTGATATGTTTTCAGGTATCTCCTATACTAATAGAGCCACATGCTCACCGGTTTGCCACATGATGTAGGCCTATGGACTGAACAAGAAACCACCAAAAATTTTAACCAGTCATCGTTCTCACAACACTGAGGACCAGTCATTCGAAATGACTTCTCCATGCATTTTATGCATTGGTAAAAGCACTATGATGAAAAGTGTGATATGTTTTCAGGTATCTCCTATACTAATAGAGCCACATGCTCACCGGTTTGCCACATGATGTAGGCCTATGGACTGAACAAGAAACCACCAAAAATTTTAACCAGTCATCGTTCTCACAACACTGAGGACCAGTCATTCGAAATGACTTCTCCATGCATTTTATGCATTGGTAAAAGCACTATGATGAAAAGTGTGATATGTTTTCAGGTATCTCCTATACTAATAGAGCCACATGCTCACCGGTTTGCCACATGATGTAGGCCTATGGACTGAACAAGAAACCACCAAAAATTTTAACCAGTCATCGTTCTCACAACACTGAGGACCAGTCATTCGAAATGACTTCTCCATGCATTTTATGCGTTGGTAAAAGCACTATGATGAAAAGTGTGATATGTTTTCAGGTATCTCCTATACTAATAGAGCCACATGCTCACCAGGTTTGCCACATGATGTAGGCCTATGGACTGAACAAGAAACCACCAAAAATTTTAACCAGTCATCGTTCTCACAACACTGAGGACCAGTCATTCGAAATGACTTCTCCATGCATTTTATGCATTGGTAAAAGCACTATGATGAAAAGTGTGATATGTTTTCAGGTATCTCCTATACTAATAGAGCCACATGCTCACCCGTTTGCCACATGATGTAGGCCTATGGACTGAACAAGAAACCACCAAAAATTTTAACCAGTCATCTTTCTCACAACACTGAGGACCAGTCATTCGAAATGACTTCTCCATGCATTTTATGCATTGGTAAAAGCACTATGATGAAAAGTGTGATATGTTTTCAGGTATCTCCTATACTAATAGAGCCACATGCTCACCGGTTTGCCACATGATGTAGGCCTATGGACTGAACAAGAAACCACCAAAAATTTTAACCAGTCATCGTTCTCACAACACTGAGGACCAGTCATTCGAAATGACTTCTCCATGCATTTTATGCATTGGTAAAAGCACTATGATGAAAAGTGTGATATGTTTTCAGGTATCTCCTATACTAATAGAGCCACATGCTCACCGGTTTGCCACATGATGTAGGCCTATGGACTGAACAAGAAACCACCTAAAAATTTTAACCAGTCATCGTTCTCACAACACTGAGGACCAGTCATTCGAAATGACTTCTCCATGCATTTTATGCATTGGTAAAAGCACTATGATGAAAAGTGTGATATGTTTTCAGGTATCTCCTATACTAATAGAGCCACATGCTCACCGGTTTGCCACATGATGTAGGCCTATGGAATGAACAAGAAACCACCAAAAATTTTAACCAGTCATCGTTCTCACAACACTGAGGACCAGTCATTCGAAATGACTTCTCCATGCATTTTATGCATTGGTAAAAGCACTATGATGAAAAGTGTGATATGTTTTCAGGTATCTCCTATACTAATAGAGCCACATGCTCACCGGTTTGCCACATGATGTAGGCCTATGGACTGAACAAGAAACCACCAAAAATTTTAACCAGTCATCGTTCTCACAACACTGAGGACCAGTCATTCGAAATGACTTCTCCATGCATTTTATGCATTGGTAAAAGCACTTATGATGAAAAGTGTGATATGTTTTCTGGTATCTCCTATACTAATAGAGCCACATGCTCACCGGTTTGCCACATGATGTAGGCCTATGGACTGAACAAGAAACCACCAAAAATTTTAACCAGTCATCGTTCTCACAACACTGAGGACCAGTCATTCGAAATGACTTCTCCATGCATTTTATGCATTGGTAAAAGCACTATGATGAAAAGTGTGATATGTTTTCAGGTATCTCCCTATACTAATAGAGCCACATGCTCACCGGTTTGCCACATGATGTAGGCCTATGGACTGAACAAGAAACCACCAAAAATTTTAACCAGTCATCGTTCTCACAACACTGAGGACCAGTCATTCGAAATGACTTCTCCATGCATTTTATGCATTGGTAAAAGCACTATGATGAAAAGTGTGATATGTTTTCTGGTATCTCCTATACTAATAGAGCCACATGCTCACCGGTTTGCCACATGATGTAGGCCTATGGACTGAACAAGAAACCACCAAAAATTTTAACCAGTCATCGTTCTCACAACACTGAGGACCAGTCATTCGAAATGACTTCTCCATGCATTTTATGCATTGGTAAAAGCACTATGATGAAAAGTGTGATATGTTTTCAGGTATCTCCTATACTAATAGAGCCACATGCTCACCGGTTTGCCACATGATGTAGGCCTATGGACTGAACAAGAAACCACCAAAAATTTTAACCAGTCATCGTTCTCACAACACTGAGGACCAGTCATTCGAAATGACTTCTCCATGCATTTTATGCATTGGTAAAAGCACTATGATGAAAAGTGTGATATGTTTTCAGGTATCTCCTATACTAATAGAGCCACATGCTCACCGGTTTGCCACATGATGTAGGCCTATGGACTGAACAAGAAACCACCAAAAATTTTAACCAGTCATCGTTCTCACAACACTGAGGACCAGTCATTCGAAATGACTTCTCCATGCATTTTATGCATTGGTAAAAGCACTATGATGAAAAGTGTGATATGTTTTCAGGTATCTCCTATACTAATAGAGCCACATGCTCACCGGTTTGCCACATGATGTAGGCCTATGGACTGAACAAGAAACCACCAAAAATTTTAACCAGTCATCGTTCTCACAACACTGAGGACCAGTCATTCGAAATGACTTCTCCATGCATTTTATGCATTGGTAAAAGCACTATGATGAAAAGTGTGATATGTTTTCAGGTATCTCCTATACTAATAGAGCCACATGCTCACCGGTTTGCCACATGATGTAGGCCTATGGACTGAACAAGAAACCACCAAAAATTTTAACCAGTCATCGTTCTCACAACACTGAGGACCAGTCATTCGAAATGACTTCTCCATGCATTTTATGCATTGGTAAAAGCACTATGATGAAAAGTGAGATATGTTTTCAGGTATCTCCTATACTAATAGAGCCACATGCTCACCGGTTTGCCACATGATGTAGGCCTATGGACTGAACAAGAAACCACCAAAAATTTTAACCAGTCATCGTTCTCACAACACTGAGGACCAGTCATTCGAAATGACTTCTCCATGCATTTTATGCATTGGTAAAAGCACTATGATGAAAAGTGTGATATGTTTTCAGGTATCTCCTATACTAATAGAGCCACATGCTCACCGGTTTGCCACATGATGTAGGCCTATGGACTGAACAAGAAACCACCAAAAATTTTAACCAGTCATCGTTCTCACAACACTGAGGACCAGTCATTCGAAATGACTTCTCCATGCATTTTATGCATTGGTAAAAGCACTATGATGAAAAGTGTGATATGTTTTCAGGTATCTCCTATACTAATAGAGCCAACATGCTCACCGGTTTGCCACATGATGTAGGCCTATGGACTGAACAAGAAACCACCAAAAATTTAAACCAGTCATCGTTCTCACAACACTGAGGACCAGTCATTCGAAATGACTTCTCCATGCATTTTATGCATTGGTAAAAGCACTATGATGAAAAGTGTGATATGTTTTCAGGTATCTCCTATACTAATAGAGCCACATGCTCACCGGTTTGCCACATGATGTAGGCCTATGGACTGAACAAGAAACCACCAAAAATTTTAACCAGTCATCGTTCTCACAACACTGAGGACCAGTCATTCGAAATGACTTCTCCATGCATTTTATGCATTGGTAAAAGCACTATGATGAAAAGTGTGATATGTTTTCAGGTATCTCCTATACTAATAGAGCCACATGCTCACCGGTTTGCCACATGATGTAGGCCTATGGACTGAACAAGAAACCACCAAAAATTTTAACCAGTCATCGTTCTCACAACACTGAGGACCAGTCATTCGAAATGACTTCTCCATGCATTTTATGCATTGGTAAAAGCACTATGATGAAAAGTGTGATATGTTTTCTGGTATCTCCTATACTAATAGAGCCACATGCTCACCGGTTTGCCACATGATGTAGGCCTATGGACTGAACAAGAAACCACCAAAAATTTTAACCAGTCATCGTTCTCACAACACTGAGGACCAGTCATTCGAAATGACTTCTCCATGCATTTTATGCATTGGTAAAAGCACTATGATGAAAAGTGTGATATGTTTTCAGGTATCTCCTATACTAATAGAGCCACATGCTCACCGGTTTGCCACATGATGTAGGCCTATGGACTGAACAAGAAACCACCAAAATTTTAACCAGTCATCGTTCTCACAACACTGAGGACCAGTCATTCGAAATGACTTCTCCATGCATTTTATGCATTGGTAAAAGCACTATGATGAAAAGTGTGATATGTTTTCAGGTATCTCCTATACTAATAGAGCCACATGCTCACCGGTTTGCCACATGATGTAGGCCTATGGACTGAACAAGAAACCACCAAAAATTTTAACCAGTCATCGTTCTCACAACACTGAGGACCAGTCATTCGAAATGACTTCTCCATGCATTTTATGCATTGGTAAAAGCACTATGATGAAAAGTGTGATATGCTTTCAGGTATCTCCTATACTAATAGAGCCACATGCTCACCGGTTTGCCACATGATGTAGGCCTATGGACTGAACAAGAAACCACCAAAAATTTTAACCAGTCATCGTTCTCACAACACTGAGGACCAGTCATTCGAAATGACTTCTCCATGCATTTTATGCATTGGTAAAAGCACTATGATGAAAAGTGTGATATGTTTTCAGGTATCTCCTATACTAATAGAGCCACATGCTCACCGGTTTGCCACATGATGTAGGCCTATGGACTGAACAAGAAACCACCAAAAATTTTAACCAGTCATCGTTCTCATAACACTGAGGACCAGTCATTCGAAATGACTTCTCCATGCATTTTATGCATTGGTAAAAGCACTATGATGAAAAGTGTGATATGTTTTCAGGTATCTCCTATACTAATAGAGCCACATGCTCACCGGTTTGCCACATGATGTAGGCCTATGGACTGAACAAGAAACCACCAAAAATTTTAACCAGTCATCGTTCTCACAACACTGAGGACCAGTCATTCGAAATGACTTCTCCATGCATTTTATGCATTGGTAAAAGCACTATGATGAAAAGTGTGATATGTTTTCAGGTATCTCCTATACTAATAGAGCCACATGCTCACCGGTTTGCCACATGATGTAGGCCTATGGACTGAACAAGAAACCACCAAAAATTTTAACCAGTCATCGTTCTCACAACACTGAGGACCAGTCATTCGAAATGACTTCTCCATGCATTTTATGCATTGGTAAAAGCACTATGATGAAAAGTGAGATATGTTTTCAGGTATCTCCTATACTAATAGAGCCACATGCTCACCGGTTTGCCACATGATGTAGGCCTATGGACTGAACAAGAAACCACCAAAAATTTTAACCAGTCATCGTTCTCACAACACTGAGGACCAGTCAATCGAAATGACTTCTCCATGCATTTTATGCATTGGTAAAAGCACTATGATGAAAAGTGTGATATGTTTTCAGGTATCTCCTATACTAATAGAGCCACATGCTCACCGGTTTGCCACATGATGTAGGCCTATGGACTGAACAAGAAACCACCAAAAATTTTAACCAGTCATCGTTCTCACAACACTGAGGACCAGTCATTCGAAATGACTTCTCCATGCATTTTATGCATTGGGTAAAAGCACTATGATGAAAAGTGTGATATGTTTTCAGGTATCTCCTATACTAATAGAGCCACATGCTCACCGGTTTGCCACATGATGTAGGCCTATGGACTGAACAAGAAACCACCAAAAATTTAAACCAGTCATCGTTCTCACAACACTGAGGACCAGTCATTCGAAATGACTTCTCCATGCATTTTATGCATTGGTAAAAGCACTATGATGAAAAGTGTGATATGTTTTCAGGTATCTCCTATACTAATAGAGCCACATGCTCACCGGTTTGCCACATGATGTAGGCCTATGGACTGAACAAGAAACCACCAAAAATTTTAACCAGTCATCGTTCTCACAAACGCTGAGGACCAGTCATTCGAAATGACTTCTCCATGCATTTTATGCATTGGTAAAAGCACTATGATGAAAAGTGTGATATGTTTTCAGGTATCTCCTATACTAATAGAGCCACATGCTCACTCGGTTTGCCACATGATGTAGGCCTATGGACTGAACAAGAAACCACCAAAAATTTTAACCAGTCATCGTTCTCACAACACTGAGGACCAGTCATTCGAAATGACTTCTCCATGCATTTTATGCATTGGTAAAAGCACTATGATGAAAAGTGTGATATGTTTTCAGGTATCTCCTATACTAATAGAGCCACATGCTCACCGGTTTGCCACATGATGTAGGCCTATGGACTGAACAAGAAACCACCAAAAATTTTAACCAGTCATCGTTCTCACAACACTGAGGACCAGTCATTCGAAATGACTTCTCCATGCATTTTATGCATTGGTAAAAGCACTATGATGAAAAGTGTGATATGTTTTCAGGTATCTCCTATACTAATAGAGCCACATGCTCACCGGTTTGCCACATGATGTAGGCCTATGGACTGAACAAGAAACCACCAAAAATTTTAACCAGTCATCGTTCTCATAACACTGAGGACCAGTCATTCGAAATGACTTCTCCATGCATTTTATGCATTGGTAAAAGCACTATGATGAAAAGTGAGATATGTTTTCAGGTATCTCCTATACTAATAGAGCCACATGCTCACCGGTTTGCCACATGATGTAGGCCTATGGACTGAACAAGAAACCACCAAAAATTTTAACCAGTCATCGTTCTCACAACACTGAGGACCAGTCATTCGAAATGACTTCTCCATGCATTTTATGCATTGGTAAAAGCACTATGATGAAAAGTGTGATATGTTTTCAGGTATCTCCTATACTAATAGAGCCACATGCTCACCGGTTTGCCACATGATGTAGGCCTATGGACTGAACAAGAAACCACCAAAAATTTTAACCAGTCATCGTTCTCACAACACTGAGGACCAGTCATTCGAAATGACTTCTCCATGCATTTTATGCATTGGTAAAAGCACTATGATGAAAAGTGTGTATGTTTTCAGGTATCTCCTATACTAATAGAGCCACATGCTCACCGGTTTGCCACATGATGTAGGCCTATGGACTGAACAAGAAACCACCCAAAAATTTTAAACCAGTCATCGTTCTCACAACACTGAGGACCAGTCATTCGAAATGACTTCTCCATGCATTTTATGCATTGGTAAAAGCACTATGATGAAAAGTGTGATATGTTTCAGGTATCTCCTATACTAATAGAGCCACATGCTCACCGGTTTGCCACATGATGTAGGCCTATGGACTGAACAAGAAACCACCAAAAATTTTAACCAGTCATCGTTCTCACAACACTGAGGACCAGTCATTCGAAATGACTTCTCCATGCATTTTATGCATTGGTAAAAGCACTATGATGAAAAGTGTGATATGTTTTCAGGTATCTCCTATACTAATAGAGCCACATGCTCACCGGTTTGCCACATGATGTAGGCCTATGGACTGAACAAGAAACCACCAAAAATTTTAACCAGTCATCGTTCTCACAACACTGAGGACCAGTCATTCGAAATGACTTCTCCATGCATTTTATGCATTGGTAAAAGCACTATGATGAAAAGTGTGATATGTTTTCAGGTATCTCCTATACTAATAGAGCCACATGCTCACCGGTTTGCCACATGATGTAGGCCTATGGACTGAACAAGAAACCACCAAAAATTTTAACCAGTCATCGTTCTCACAACACTGAGGACCAGTCATTCGAAATGACTTCTCCATGCATTTTATGCATTGGTAAAAGCACTATGATGAAAAGTGTGATATGCTTTTCAGGTATCTCCTATACTAATAGAGCCACATGCTCACACGGTTTGCCACATGATGTAGGCCTATGGACTGAACAAGAAACCACCAAAAATTTTAACCAGTCATCGTTCTCACAACACTGAGGACCAGTCCATTCGAAATGACTTCTCCATGCATTTTATGCATTGGTAAAAAGCACTATGATGAAAAGTGTGATATGTTTTCAGGTATCTCCTATACTAATAGAGCCACATGCTCACGGTTTGCCACATGATGTAGGCCTATGGACTGAACAAGAAACCACCAAAAATTTTAACCAGTCATCGTTCTCACAACACTGAGGACCAGTCATTCGAAATGACTTCTCCATGCATTTTATGCATTGGTAAAAGCACTATGATGAAAAGTGTGATATGTTTTCAGGTATCTCCTATACTAATAGAGCCACATGCTCACCGGTTTGCCACATGATGTAGGCCTATGGACTGAACAAGAAACCACCAAAAATTTAACCAGTCATCGTTCTCACAACACTGAGGACCAGTCATTCGAAATGACTTCTCCATGCATTTTATGCATTGGTAAAAGCACTATGATGAAAAGTGTGATATGTTTTCTGGTATCTCCTATACTAATAGAGCCACATGCTCACCGGTTTGCCACATGATGTAGGCCTATGGACTGAACAAGAAACCACCAAAAATTTTAACCAGTCATCGTTCTCACAACACTGAGGACCAGTCATTCGAAATGACTTCTCCATGCATTTTATGCATTGGTAAAAGCACTATGATGAAAAGTGTGATATGTTTTCAGGTATCTCCTATACTAATAGAGCCACATGCTCACCGGTTTGCCACATGATGTAGGCCTATGGACTGAACAAGAAACCACCAAAAATTTTAACCAGTCATCGTTCTCACAACACTGAGGACCAGTCATTCGAAATGACTTCTCCATGCATTTTATGCATTGGTAAAAGCACTATGATGAAAAGTGTGATATGTTTTCAGGTATCTCCTATACTAATAGAGCCACATGCTCACCGGTTTGCCACATGATGTAGGCCTATGGACTGAACAAGAAACCACCAAAAATTTTAACCAGTCATCGTTCTCACAACACTGAGGACCAGTCATTCGAAATGACTTCTCCATGCATTTTATGCATTGGTAAAAGCACTATGATGAAAAGTGTGATATGTTTTCAGGTATCTCCTATACTAATAGAGCCACATGCTCACCGGTTTGCCACATGATGTAGGCCTATGGACTGAACAAGAAACCACCAAAAATTTTAACCAGTCATCGTTCTCACAACACTGAGGACCAGTCATTCGAAATGACTTCTCCATGCATTTTATGCATTGGTAAAAGCACTATGATGAAAAGTGTGATATGTTTTCATGTATCTCCTATACTAATAGAGCCACATGCTCACCAGGTTTGCCACATGATGTAGGCCTATGGACTGAACAAGAAACCACCAAAAATTTAACCAGTCATCGTTCTCATAACACTGAGGACCAGTCATTCGAAATGACTTCTCCATGCATTTTATGCATTGGTAAAAGCACTATGATGAAAAGTGAGATATGTTTTCAGGTATCTCCTATACTAATAGAGCCACATGCTCACCGGTTTGCCACATGATGTAGGCCTATGGACTGAACAAGAAACCACCAAAAATTTTAACCAGTCATCGTTCTCACAACACTGAGGACCAGTCATTCGAAATGACTTCTCCATGCATTTTATGCATTGGTAAAAGCACTATGATGAAAAGTGTGATATGTTTTCAGGTATCTCCTATACTAATAGAGCCACATGCTCACCGGTTTGCCACATGATGTAGGCCTATGGACTGAACAGAAACCACCAAAAATTTTAACCAGTCATCGTTCTCACAACACTGAGGACCAGTCATTCGAAATGACTTCTCCATGCATTTTATGCATTGGTAAAAGCACTATGATGAAAAGTGTGATAAGTTTTTCAGGTATCTCCTATACTAATAGAGCCACATGCTCACCGGTTTGCCACATGATGTAGGCCTATGGACTGAACAAGAAGCCACCAAAAATTTAAACCAGTCATCGTTCTCACAACACTGAGGACCAGTCATTCGAAATGACTTCTCCATGCATTTTATGCATTGGTAAAAGCACTATGATGAAAAGTGTGATATGTTTTCAGGTATCTCCTATACTAATAGAGCCACATGCTCACCGGTTTGCCACATGATGTAGGCCTATGGACTGAACAAGAAACCACCAAAAATTTTAACACAGTCATCGTTCTCACAACACTGAGGACCAGTCATTCGAAATGACTTCTCCATGCATTTTATGCATTGGTAAAAGCACTATGATGAAAAGTGTGATATGTTTTCAGGTATCTCCTATACTAATAGAGCCACATGCTCACCGGTTTGCCACATGATGTAGGCCTATGGACTGAACAAGAAACCACCAAAAATTTTAACCAGTCATCGTTCTCACAACACTGAGGACCAGTCATTCGAAATGACTTCTCCATGCATTTTATGCATTGGTAAAAGCACTATGATGAAAAGTGTGATATGTTTTCAGGTATCTCCTATACTAATAGAGCCACATGCTCACCGGTTTGCCACATGATGTAGGCCTATGGACTGAACAAGAAACCACCAAAAATTTTAACCAGTCATCGTTCTCACAACACTGAGGACCAGTCATTCGAAATGACTTCTCCATGCATTTTTATGCATTGGTAAAAGCACTATGATGAAAAGTGTGATATCGTTTTCAGGTATCTCCTATACTAATAGAGCCACATGCTCACCGGTTTGCACATGATGTAGGCCTATGGACTGAACAAGAAACCACCAAAAATTTTAACCAGTCATCGTTCTCACAACACTGAGGACCAGTCATTCGAAATGACTTCTCCATGCATTTTATGCATTGGTAAAAGCACTATGATGAAAAGTGTGATATCTTTTCAGGTATCTCCTATACTAATAGAGCCACATGCTCACCGGTTTGCCACATGATGTAGGCCTATGGACTGAACAAGAAACCACCAAAAATTTTAACCAGTCATCGTTCTCACAACACTGAGGACCAGTCATTCGAAATGACTTCTCCATGCATTTTATGCATTGGTAAAAGCACTATGATGAAAAGTGTGATATGTTTTCAGGTATCTCCTATACTAATAGAGCCACATGCTCACCGGTTTGCCACATGATGTAGGCCTATGGACTGAACAAGAAACCACCAAAAATTTTAAACCAGTCATCGTTCTCACAACACTGAGGACTAGTCATTCGAAATGACTTCTCCATGCATTTTATGCATTGGTAAAAGCACTGATGAAAAGTGTGATATGTTTTCAGGTATCTCCTATACTAATAGAGCCACATGCTCACCGGTTTGCCACATGATGTAGGCCTATGGACTGAACAAGAAACCACCAAAAATTTTAACCAGTCATCGTTCTCACAACACTGAGGACCAGTCATTCGAAATGACTTCTCCATGCATTTTATGCATTGGTAAAAGCACTATGATGAAAAGTGTGATATGTTTTCAGGTATCTCCTATACTAATAGAGCCACATGCTCACCGGTTTGCCACATGATGTAGGCCTATGGACTGAACAAGAAACCACCAAAAATTTTAACCAGTCATCGTTCTCACAACACTGAGGACCAGTCATTCGAAATGACTTCTCCATGCATTTTATGCATTGGTAAAAGCACTATGATGAAAAGTGTGATATGTTTTCAGGTATCTCCTATACTAATAGAGCCACATGCTCACCGGTTTGCCACATGATGTAGGCCTATGGACTGAACAAGAAACCACCAAAAATTTTAACCAGTCATCGTTCTCACAACACTGAGGACCAGTCATTCGAAATGACTTCTCCATGCATTTATGCATTCGTAAAAGCACTATGATGAAAAGCGTGATATGTTTTCAGGTATCTCCTATACTAATAGAGCCACATGGTCACCGGTTTGCCACATGATGTAGGCCTATGGACTGAACAAGAAACCACCAAAAATTTTAACCAGTCATCGTTCTCACAACACTGAGGACCAGTCATTCGAAATGACTTCTCCATGCATTTTATGCATTGGTAAAAGCACTATGATGAAAAGTGTGATATGTTTTCAGGTATCTCCTATACTAATAGAGCCACATGCTCACCGGTTTGCCACATGATGTAGGCCTATGGACTGAACAAGAAACCACCAAAAATTTTAACCAGTCATCGTTCTCACAACACTGAGGACCAGTCATTCGAAATGACTTCTCCATGCATTTTATGCATTGGTAAAAGCACTATGATTGAAAAGTGTGATATGTTTTCAGTATCTCCTATACTAATAGAGCCACATGCTCACCGGATTGCCACATGATGTAGGCCTATGGACTGAACAAGAAACCACCAAAAATTTTAACCAGTCATCGTTCTCACAACACTGAGGACCAGTCATTCGAAATGACTTCTCCATGCATTTTATGCATTGGTAAAAGCACTATGATGAAAAGTGTGATATGTTTTCAGGTTATCTCCTATACTAATAGAGCCACATGCTCACCGGTTTGCCACATGATGTAGGCCTATGGACTGAACAAGAAACCACCAAAAATTTTAACCAGTCATCGTTCTCACAACACTGAGAACCAGTCATTCGAAATGACTTCTCCATGCATTTTATGCATTGGTAAAAGCACTATGATGAAAAGTGTGATATGTTTTCAGGTATCTCCTATACTAATAGAGCCACATGCTCACCGGTTTGCCACATGATGTAGGCCTATGGACTGAACAAGAAACCACCAAAAATTTTAACCAGTCATCGTTCTCACAACACTGCGGACCAGTCATTCGAAATGACTTCTCCATGCATTTTATGCATTGGTAAAAGCACTATGATGAAAAGTGTGATATGTTTTCAGGTATCTCCTATACTAATAGAGCCACATGCTCACCGGTTTGCCACATGATGTAGGCCTATGGACTGAACAAGAAACCACCAAAAATTTTAACCAGTCATCGTTCTCACAACACTGAGGACCAGTCATTCGAAATGACTTCTCCATGCATTTATGCATTCGTAAAAGCACTATGATGAAAAGCGTGATATGTTTTCAGGTATCTCCTATACTAATAGAGCCACATGCTCACCGGTTTGCCACATGATGTAGGCCTATGGACTGAACAAGAAACCACCAAAAATTTTAACCAGTCATCGTTCTCACACACACTGAGGACCAGTCATTCGAAATGACTTCTCCATGCATTTTATGCATTGGTAAAAGCACTATGATGAAAAGTGTGATATGTTTTCAGGTATCTCCTATACTAATAGAGCCACATGCTCACCGGTTTGCCACATGATGTAGGCCTATGGACTGAACAAGAAACCACCAAAAATTTTAACCAGTCATCGTTCTCACAACACTGAGGACCAGTCATTCGAAATGACTTCTCCATGCATTTTATGCATTGGTAAAAGCACTATGATGAAAAGTGTGATATCTTTTCAGGTATCTCCTATACTAATAGAGCCACATGCTCACCGGTTTGCCACATGATGTAGGCCTATGGACTGAACAAGAAACCACCAAAAATTTTAACCAGTCATCGTTCTCACAACACTGAGGACCAGTCATTCGAAATGACTTCTCCATGCATTTTATGCATTGGTAAAAGCACTATGATGAAAAGTGTGATATCTTTTCAGGTATCTCCTATACTAATAGAGCCACATGCTCACCGGTTTGCCACATGATGTAGGCCTATGGACTGAACAAGAAACCACCAAAAAATTTTAACCAGTCATCGTTCTCAACAACACTGAGGACCAGTCATTCGAAATGACTTCTCCATGCATTTTATGCATTGGTAAAAGCACTATGATGAAAAGTGTGATATGTTTTCAGGTATCTCCTATACTAATAGAGCCACATGCTCACCGGTTTGCCACATGATGTAGGCCTATGGACTGAACAAGAAACCACCAAAATTTTAACCAGTCATCGTTCTCACAACACTGAGGACCAGTCATTCGAAATGACTTCTCCATGCATTTTATGCATTGGTAAAAGCACTATGATGAAAAGTGTGATATGTTTTCAGGTATCTCCTATACTAATAGAGCCACATGCTCACCGGTTTGCCACATGATGTAGGCCTATGGACTGAACAAGAAACCACCAAAAATTTTAACCAGTCATCGTTCTCACAACACTGAGGACCAGTCATTCGAAATGACTTCTCCATGCATTTTATGCATTGGTAAAAGCACTATGATGAAAAGTGTGATATGTTTTCATGTATCTCCTATACTAATAGAGCCACATGCTCACCAGTTTGCCACATGATGTAGGCCTATGGACTGAACAAGAAACCACCAAAAATTTTAACCAGTCATCGTTCTCATAACACTGAGGACCAGTCATTCGAAATGACTTCTCCATGCATTTTATGCATTGGTAAAAGCACTATGATGAAAAGTGAGATATGTTTTCAGGTATCTCCTATACTAATAGAGCCACATGCTCACACGGTTTGCCACATGATGTAGGCCTATGGACTGAACAAGAAACCACCAAAAATTTTAACCAGTCATCGTTCTCACAACACTGAGGACCAGTCATTCGAAATGACTTCTCCATGCATTTTATGCATTGGTAAAAGCACTATGATGAAAAGTGTGATATGTTTTCAGGTATCTCCTATACTAATAGAGCCACATGCTCACCGGTTTGCCACATGATGTAGGCCTATGGACTGAACAAGAAACCACCAAAAATTTTAACCAGTCATCGTTCTCACAACACTGAGGACCAGTCATTCGAAATGACTTCTCCATGCATTTTATGCATTGGTAAAAGCACTATGATGAAAAGTGTGATATGTTTTCAGGTATCTCCTATACTAATAGAGCCACATGCTCACCGGTTTGCCACATGATGTAGGCCTATGGACTGAACAAGAAACCACCAAAAATTTTAACCAGTCATCGTTCTCACAACACTGAGGACCAGTCATTCGAAATGACTTCTCCATGCATTTTATGCATTGGTAAAAAGCACTATGATGAAAAGTGTGATATGTTTTCAGGTATCTCCTATACTAATAGAGCCACATGCTCACCGGTTTGCCACATGATGTAGGCCTATGGACTGAACAAGAAACCACCAAAAATTTTTAAGCAAGTCATCGTTCTCACAACACTGAGGACCAGTCATTCGAAATGACTTCTCCATGCATTTTATGCATTGGTAGAAAGCACTATGATGAAAAGTGTGATATGTTTTTCAGGTATCTCCTATACTAATAGAGCACACATGCTCACCGGTTTGCCACATGATGTAGGCCTATGGACTGAACAAGAAACCACCAAAAATTTTAACCAGTCATCGTTCTCACAACACTGAGGACCAGTCATTCGAAATGACTTCTCCATGCATTTTATGCATTGGTAAAAGCACTATGATGAAAAGTGTGATATGTTTTCAGGTATCTCCTATACTAATAGAGCCACATGCTCACCGGTTTGCCACATGATGTAGGCCTATGGACTGAACAAGAAACCACCAAAAATTTTAACCAGTCATCGTTCTCACAACACTGAGGACCAGTCATTCGAAAATGACTTCTCCATGCATTTTATGCATTGGTAAAAGCACTATGATGAAAAGTGTGATATGTTTTCAGGTATCTCCTATACTAATAGAGCCACATGCTCACCGGTTTGCCACATGATGTAGGCCTATGGACTGAACAAGAAACCACCAAAAATTTTAACCAGTCATCGTTCTCACAACACTGAGGACCAGTCATTCGAAATGACTTCTCCATGCATTTTATGCATTGGTAAAAGGCACTATGATGAAAAGTGTGATATGTTTTCAGGTATCTCCTATACTAATAGAGCCACATGCTCACCGGTTTGCCACATGATGTAGGCCTATGGAACTGAACAAGAAAACCACCAAAAATTTTTAACCAGTCATCGTTCTCACAACACTGAGAGGACCAGTCATTCGAAATGACTTCTCCATGCATTTTATGCATTGGTAAAAGCACTATGATGAAAAGTGTAATATGTTTTCAGGTATCTCCTATACTAATAGAGCCACATGCTCACCGGTTTGCCACATGATGTAGGCCTATGGAACTGAACAAGAAACCACCAAAAATTTTAACCAGTCATCGTTCTCACAACACTGAGGACCAAGTCATTCGAAATGACTTCTCCATGCATTTTATGCATTGGTAAAAGCACTATGATGAAAAGTGTGATATGTTTTCAGGTATCTCCTATACTAATAGAGCCACATGCTCACCGGTTTTGCCACATGATGTAGGCCTATGGACTGAACAAGGAAACCACCAAAAATTTTAACCAGTCATCGTTCTCACAACACTGAGGACCAGTCATTCGAAATGACTTCTCCATGCATTTTTATGCATTGGTAAAAAGCACTATGATGAAAAGTGTGATATGTTTTCAGGTATCTCCCTATACTAATAGAGCCACATGCTCACCGGTTTGCCACATGATGTAGGCCTATGGGACTGAACAAGAAACCACCAAAAATTTTAAGCCAGTCATCGTTCTCACAACACTGAGGACCAGGTCATTCGAAATGACTTCTCCATGCATTTTATGCATTGGTAAAAGCACTATGATGAAAAGTGTGATATGTTTTCAGGTATCTCCCTATACTAATAGAGCCACATGCTCACGCGTTTGCCACATGATGTAGGCCTATGGGACTGAACAAAGAAACCACCAAAAATTTTAACCAGTCATCGTTCTCACAACACTGAGGAGACCAGTCATTCGAAATGACTTCTCCATGCATTTTATGCATTGGTAAAAGCACTATGATGAAAAGTGTGATATGTTTTCAGGTATCTCCTATACTAATAGAGCCACATGCTCACCGGTTTTGCCACATGATGTAGGCCTATGGACTGAACAAGAAACCACCAAAAATTTTAACCAGTCATCGTTCTCACAACACTGAGGGACCAGTCATTCGAAATGAACTGTCTCCATGCATTTTATGCATTTGGTAAAAAGCACTATGATGAAAAGTGTGATATGTTTTCAGGTATCTCCTATACTAATAGAGCCACATGCTCACGCGGTTTGCCACATGATGTAGGCCTATGGACTGAACAAGAAACCACCAAAAATTTTAACCAGTCATCGTTCTCACAACACTGAGGACCAGTCATTCGAAATGACTTCTCCATGCATTTTATGCATTGGTAAAAGCACTATGATGAAAAAGTAGTGATATGTTTTCAGGTATCTCCTATACTAATAGAGCCACATGCTCACCGGTTTGCCACATGATGTAGGTCCTATGGACTGAACAAGAAACCAACCAAAAATTTTAACCAGTCATCGTTCTCACAACACTGAGGGACCAGTCATTCGAAAATGACTTTCTCCATGCATTTTATGCATTGGTAAAAGCACTATGATGAAAAGTGTGTATGTGTATGTTTTCAGGTATCTCCTATACTAATAGAGCCACATGCTCACCGGTTTGCCACATGATGTAGGGCCTATGGACTGAACAAGAAACCACCAAAAATTTTAACCAGTCATCGTTCTCACAACACTGAGGACCAGTCATTCGAAATGACTTCTCCATGCATTTTATGCATTGGTAAAAAGCACTATGATGAAAAGTGTGATATGTTTTCAGGGTATCTCCTATACTAATAGAGCCACATGCTCACCGGGTTTGCCACATGATGTAGGCCTATGGACTGAACAAGAAACCACCAAAAATTTTAACCAGTCATCGTTCTCACAACACTGAGGACCAGTCATTCGAAATGACTTCTCCATGCATTTTATGCATTGGTAAAAGCACTATGATGAAAAAGTGTGATATGTTTTCAGGTATCTCCTATACTAATAGAGCCACATGCTCACCGGTTTGCCACATGATGTAGGCCTATGGACTGAACAAGAAACCACCAAAAAATTTTAACCAGTCATCGTTTCTCACAACACTGAGGACCAGTCATTCGAAATGACTTCTCCATGCATTTTATTGCATTGGTAAAAAGCACTATGATGAAAAAGTTGAGATATGTTTTCAGGTATCTCCTATACTAATAGAGCCACATGCTCACCGGTTTGCCACATTGATGTAGTGCCTATGGACTGAACAAGAAACCACCAAAAAATTTTAACCAGTCATCGTTCTCACAACACTGAGGACCAGTCATTCGAAATGACTTCTCCATGCATTTTATGCATTGGTAAAAGCACTATGATGAAAAGTGTGATATGTTTTCAGGTATCTCCTATTAATTAGAGCCACATGCTCACCGGTTTTGCCACATGATGTAGGCCTATGGACTGAACAAGAATCCACCAAAAATTTTAACCAGTCATCGTTCTCACAACACTGAGGACCAGTCATTCGAAATGACTTCTCCATGCATTTTATGCATTGGTAAAAGCACTATGATGAAAAGTGTGATATGTTTTCAGGTATCTCCTATACTAATAGAGCCACATGCTCACCGGTTTGCCACATGATGTAGGCCTATGGACTGAACAAGAAACCAACCAAAAATTTTAACCAGTCATCGTTCTCACAACAACTGAGGACCAGTCATTCGAAATGACTTCTCCATGCATTTTATGCATTGGTAAAAGCACTATGATGAAAAGTGTGATATGTTTTCAGGTATCTCCTATACTAATAGAGCCACATGCTCACCGCGTTTGCCACATGATGTAGGGCCTATGGACTGAACAAGAAACCACCAAAAATTTTTAACCAGTCATCGTTCTCACAACACTGAGGACCAGTCATTCGAAATGACTTCTCCATGCATTTTATGCATTGGTAAAAGCACTATGATGAAAAGTGTGATATGTTTTCAGGTATCTCCTATACCTAATAGAGCCACATGCTCACCGGTTTGCCACATGATGTAGGCCTATGGACTGAACAAGAAACCACCAAAAATTGTAAGCAGTCATCGTTCTCACAACACTGAGGACCAGTCATTCGAAATGACTTCTCCATGCATTTTATGCATTGGTAAAAGCACTATGATGAAAAGTGTGATATGTTTTCAGGTATCTCCTATACTAATAGAGCCACATGCTCACCGGTTTGCCACATGATGTAGGCCTATGGACTGAACAAGAAACCACCAAAAATTTTAACCAGTCATCGTTCTCACAACACTGAGGACCAGTCATTCGAAATGACTTCTCCATGCATTTTATGCATTGGTAAAAGCACTATGATGAAAAGTGTGATATGTTTTCAGGTATCTCCTATACTAATAGAGCCACATGCTCACCGGTTTGCCACATGATGTAGGCCTATGGACTGAACAAGAAACCACCAAAAATTTTAACCAGTCATCGTTCTCACAACACTGAGGACCAGTCATTCGAAATGACTTCTCCATGCATTTTATGCATTGGTAAAAGCACTATGATGAAAAGTGTGATATGTTTTCAGGTATCTCCTATACTAATAGAGCCACATGCTCACCGGTTTGCCACATGATGTAGGCCTATGGACTGAACAAGAAACCACCAAAAATTTTAACCAGTCATCGTTCTCACAACACTGAGGACCAGTCATTCGAAATGACTTCTCCATGCATTTTATGCATTGGTAAAAGCACTATGATGAAAAGTGTGATATGTTTTCAGGTATCTCCTATACTAATAGAGCCACATGCTCACCGGTTTGCCACATGATGTAGGCCTATGGACTGAACAAGAAACCACCAAAAATTTTAACCAGTCATCGTTCTCACAACACTGAGGACCAGTCATTCGAAATGACTTTTCCATGCATTTTATGCATTGGTAAAAGCACTATGATGAAAAGTGTGATATGTTTTCAGGTATCTCCTATACTAATAGAGCCACATGCTCACCGGTTTGCCACATGATGTAGGCCTATGGACTGAACAAGAAACCACCAAAAATTTTAACCAGTCATCGTTCTCACAACACTGAGGACCAGTCATTCGAAATGACTTCTCCATGCATTTTATGCATTGGTAAAAGCACTATGATGAAAAGTGTGATATGTTTTCAGGTATCTCCTATACTAATAGAGCCACATGCTCACCGGTTTGCCACATGATGTAGGCCTATGGACTGAACAAGAAACCACCAAAAATTTTAACCAGTCATCGTTCTCACAACACTGAGGACCAGTCATTCGAAATGACTTCTCCATGCATTTTATGCATTGGTAAAAGCACTATGATGAAAAGTGTGATATGTTTTCAGGTATCTCCTATACTAATAGAGCCACATGCTCACCGGTTTGCCACATGATGTAGGCCTATGGACTGAACAAGAAACCACCAAAAATTTTAACCAGTCATCGTTCTCACAACACTGAGGACCAGTCATTCGAAATGACTTCTCCATGCATTTTATGCATTGGTAAAAGCACTATGATAAAAAGTGAGATATGTTTTCAGGTATCTCCTATACTAATAGAGCCACATGCTCACCGGTTTGCCACATGATGTAGGCCTATGGACTGAACAAGAAACCACCAAAAATTTTAACCAGTCATCGTTCTCACAACACTGAGGACCAGTCATTCGAAATGACTTCTCCATGCATTTTATGCATTGGTAAAAGCACTATGATGAAAAGTGTGATATGTTTTCAGGTATCTCCTATACTAATAGAGCCACATGCTCACCGGTTTGCCACATGATGTAGGCCTATGGACTGAACAAGAAACCACCAAAAATTTTAACCAGTCATCGTTCTCACAACACTGAGGACCAGTCATTCGAAATGACTTCTCCATGCATTTTATGCATTGGTAAAAGCACTATGATGAAAAGTGTGATATGTTTTCAGGTATCTCCTATACTAATAGAGCCACATGCTCACCGGTTTGCCACATGATGTAGGCCTATGGACTGAACAAGAAACCACCAAAAATTTTAACCAGTCATCGTTCTCACAACACTGAGGACCAGTCATTCGAAATGACTTCTCCATGCATTTTATGCATTGGTAAAAGCACTATGATGAAAAGTGTGATATGTTTTCAGGTATCTCCTATACTAATAGAGCCACATGCTCACCGGTTTGCCACATGATGTAGGCCTATGGACTGAACAAGAAACCACCAAAAATTTTAACCAGTCATCGTTCTCACAACACTGAGGACCAGTCATTCGAAATGACTTCTCCATGCATTTTATGCATTGGTAAAAGCACTATGATGAAAAGTGTGATATGTTTTCAGGTATCTCCTATACTAATAGAGCCACATGCTCACCGGTTTGCCACATGATGTAGGCCTATGGACTGAACAAGAAACCACCAAAAATTTTAACCAGTCATCGTTCTCACAACACTGAGGACCAGTCATTCGAAATGACTTCTCCATGCATTTTATGCATTGGTAAAAGCACTATGATGAAAAGTGTGATATGTTTTCAGGTATCTCCTATACTAATAGAGCCACATGCTCACCGGTTTGCCACATGATGTAGGCCTATGGACTGAACAAGAAACCACCAAAAATTTTAACCAGTCATCGTTCTCACAACACTGAGGACCAGTCATTCGAAATGACTTCTCCATGCATTTTATGCATTGGTAAAAGCACTATGATGAAAAGTGTGATATGTTTTCAGGTATCTCCTATACTAATAGAGCCACATGCTCACCGGTTTGCCACATGATGTAGGCCTATGGACTGAACAAGAAACCACCAAAAATTTTAACCAGTCATCGTTCTCACAACACTGAGGACCAGTCATTCGAAATGACTTCTCCATGCATTTTATGCATTGGTAAAAGCACTATGATGAAAAGTGTGATATGTTTTCAGGTATCTCCTATACTAATAGAGCCACATGCTCACCGGTTTGCCACATGATGTAGGCCTATGGACTGAACAAGAAACCACCAAAAATTTTAACCAGTCATCGTTCTCACAACACTGAGAACCAGTCATTCGAAATGACTTCTCCATGCATTTTATGCATTGGTAAAAGCACTATGATGAAAAGTGTGATATGTTTTCAGGTATCTCCTATACTAATAGAGCCACATGCTCACCGGTTTGCCACATGATGTAGGCCTATGGACTGAACAAGAAACCACCAAAAATTTTAACCAGTCATCGTTCTCACAACACTGAGGACCAGTCATTCGAAATGACTTCTCCATGCATTTTATGCATTGGTAAAAGCACTATGATGAAAAGTGTGATATGTTTTCAGGTATCTCCTATACTAATAGAGCCACATGCTCACCGGTTTGCCACATGATGTAGGCCTATGGACTGAACAAGAAACCACCAAAAATTTTAACCAGTCATCGTTCTCACAACACTGAGGACCAGTCATTCGAAATGACTTCTCCATGCATTTTATGCATTGGTAAAAGCACTATGATGAAAAGTGTGATATGTTTTCAGGTATCTCCTATACTAATAGAGCCACATGCTCACCGGTTTGCCACATGATGTAGGCCTATGGACTGAACAAGAAACCACCAAAAATTTTAACCAGTCATCGTTCTCACAACACTGAGGACCAGTCATTCGAAATGACTTCTCCATGCATTTTATGCATTGGTAAAAGCACTATGATGAAAAGTAACATAGTAACATAGTAACATAGTTAGTAAGGCCGAAAAAAGACATTTGTCCATCCAGTTCAGCCTATATTCCATTATAATAAATACCCAGATCTACGTCCTTCTACAGAACCTAATAATTGTATGATACAATATTGTTCTGCTCCAGGAAGACATCCAGGCCTCTCTTGAACCCCTCGACTGAGTTCGCCATCACCACCTCCTCAGGCAAGCAATTCCAGATTCTCACTGCCCTAACAGTAAAGAATCCTCTTCTATGTTGGTGGAAAAACCTTCTCTCCTCCAGACGCAAAGAATGCCCCCTTGTGCCCGTCACCTTCCTTGGTATAAACAGATCCTCAGCGAGATATTTGTATTGTCCCCTTATATACTTATACATGGTTATTAGATCGCCCCTCAGTCGTCTTTTTTCTAGACTAAATAATCCTAATTTCGCTAATCTATCTGGGTATTGTAGTTCTCCCATCCCCTTTATTAATTTTGTTGCCCTCCTTTGTACTCTCTCTAGTTCCATTATATCCTTCCTGAGCACCGGTGCCCAAAACTGGACACAGTACTCCATGTGCGGTCTAACTAGGGATTTGTACAGAGGCAGTATAATGCTCTCATCATGTGTATCCAGACCTCTTTTAATGCACCCCATGATCCTGTTTGCCTTGGCAGCTGCTGCCTGGCACTGGCTGCTCCAGGTAAGTTTATCATTAACTAGGATCCCCAAGTCCTTCTCCCTGTCCGATTTACCCAGTGGTTTCCCGTTCAGTGTGTAATGGTGATATTGATTCCCTCTTCCCATGTGTATAACCTTACATTTATCATTGTTAAACCTCATCTGCCACCTTTCAGCCCAAGTTTCCAACTTATCCAGATCCATCTGTAGCAGAATACTATCTTCTCTTGTATTAACTGCTTTACATAGTTTTGTATCATCTGCAAATATCGATATTTTACTGTGTAAACCTTCTACCAGATCATTAATGAATATGTTGAAGAGAACAGGTCCCAATACTGACCCCTGCGGTACCCCACTGGTCACAGCGACCCAGTTAGAGACTATACCATTTATAACCACCCTCTGCTTTCTATCACTAAGCCAGTTACTAACCCATTTACACACATTTTCCCCCAGACCAAGCATTCTCATTTTGTGTACCAACCTCTTGTGCGGCACGGTATCAAACGCTTTGGAAAAATCGAGATATACCACGTCCAATGACTCACCGTGGTCCAGCCTATAGCTTACCTCTTCATAAAAACTGATTAGATTGGTTTGACAGGAGCGATTTCTCATAAACCCATGCTGATATGGAGTTAAACAGTTATTCTCATTGAGATAATCCAGAATAACATCCCTCAGAAACCCTTCAAATATTTTACCAACAATAGAGGTTAGACTTACTGGCCTATAATTTCCAGGTTCACTTTTAGAGCCCTTTTTGAATATTGGCACCACATTTGCTATGCGCCAGTCCTGCGGAACAGACCCTGTCGCTATAGAGTCACTAAAAATAAGAAATAATGGTTTATCTATTACATTACTTAGTTCTCTTAGTACTCGTGGGTGTATGCCATCCGGACCCGGAGATTTATCTATTTGAATCTTATTTAGCCGGTTTCGCACCTCTTCTTGGGTTAGATTGGTGACCCTTAATATAGGGTTTTCATTGTTTCTTGGGATTTCACCTAGCATTTCATTTTCCACCGTGAATACCGTGGAGAAGAAGGTGTTTAATATGTTAGCTTTTTCCTCGTCATCTACAACCATTCTTTCCTCACTATTTTTTAAGGGGCCTACATTTTCAGTTTTTATTCTTTTACTATTGATATAGTTGAAGAACAGTTTGGGATTAGTTTTACTCTCCTTAGCAATGTGCTTCTCTGTTTCCTTTTTGGCAGCTTTAATTAGTTTTTTAGATAAAGTATTTTTCTCCCTATAGTTTTTTAGAGCTTCAATGGTGCCATCCTGCTTTAGTAGTGCAAATGCTTTCTTTTTACTGTTAATTGCCTGTCTTACTTCTTTGTTTAGCCACATTGGGTTTTTCCTATTTCTAGTCCTTTTATTCCCACAAGGTATAAACCGCTTACACTGCCTATTTAGGATGTTCTTAAACATTTCCCATTTATTATCTGTATTCTCATTTCTGAGGATATTGTCCCAGTCTACCAGATTAAGGGCATCTCTAAGCTGTTCAAACTTTGCCTTCCTAAAGTTCAATGTTTTTGTGACTCCCTGACAAGTCCCCCTAGTGAAAGACAGGTGAAACTGCACAATATTGTGGTCGCTATTTCCTAAATGCCCAACCACCTGCAGATTTGTTATTCTGTCAGGTCTATTAGATAGTATTAGGTCTAAAAGTGCTGCTCCTCTGGTTGGATTCTGCACCAATTGTGAAAGATAATTTTTCTTGGTTATTAGCAGAAACCTGTTGCCTTTATGGGTTTCACAGGTTTCTGTTTCCCAGTTAATATCCGGGTAGTTAAAGTCCCCCATTACCAGGACCTCATTATGGGTTGCAGCTTCATCTATCTGCTTTAGAAGTAGACTTTCCATGCTTTCTGTTATATTTGGGGGTTTGTAACAGACCCCAATGAGAATTTTGTTACCATTTTTCCCTCCATGAATTTCAACCCATATGGACTCGACATCCTCATTCCCTTCGCTAATATCCTCCCTTAAAGTGGACTTTAGACAAGACTTTACATAGAGACAAACCCCTCCTCCTCTCCGATTTTTACGATCCTTTCTAAACAGACTGTAACCCTGTAAGTTAACTGCCCAGTCATAGCTTTCATCTAACCATGTCTCGGTTATTCCCACTATGTCAAAGTTACCTGTAGATATTTCTGCTTCTAGTTCTTCCATCTTGTTTGTCAGGCTTCTGGCATTTGCGAGCATGCAGTTCAGAGGATTTTGTTTTGTTCCAATCTCCTCACTGTGGATTGTTTTAGAAATGTTCTTACCTCCCTTCTGAGTATGTTTTCCTGGGTCGTCTTTGTTCGAGTCTAATGTTTTTCTTCCCGTCCCCTCTTCTTCTAGTTTAACGCCCTCCTGATGAGTGTAGCGAGTCTTCTGGCGAATGTGTGTTTCCCAGGTTTGTTGAGGTGTAGTCCGTCTCTGGCGAGGAGTCCATCATACCAGTAATTCACACCGTGGTCCAGGAATCCAAATCCTTGTTGTCTGCACCATCGTCTTAGCCAGTTGTTTGCATCAAGGATCCTGTTCCATCTCCTGGTGCCATGCCCGTCTACTGGAAGGATAGAAGAAAAAACTACCTGTGCATCCAGTTCCTTTACTTTCTTCCCCAACTCTTCAAAGTCCTTGCAGGTTGTCGGTAGGTCCTTCCTTGCCGTGTCATTGGTGCCAACATGTATCAGAAGAAATGGGTGGACGTCCTTGGAGCTGAAGAGCTTTGGTATCCTATCGGTCACATCCTTGATCATCGCACCTGGAAGGCAGCATACTTCTCTTGCAGTTATGTCCGGTCTGCAGATGGCTGCCTCTGTGCCTCTCAGTAGTGAGTCTCCCACCACCACCACTCTTCGTTGCTTCTTGGCTATACTTTTTGCTGTCACTTGTTGCTGTGTGCCCTTTTCTTTTTTGCTTGCTGGTATTGCTTCATTCTTAGGTGTGCCATCTTCATCCTCTACAAAGATTTGATATCGGTTCTTCAGTTGTGTGGTTGGTGATTTCTCCATGGTCTTCTTGCTTCTTTTGGTCACATGCTTCCACTCATCTGCTTTTGGAGGTTCTCTGACACTTTTTGCACCTTCTGTGACCAGTAGAGATGCTTCTGTTCTGTCTAGAAAGTCTTCATTCTCTTTGATGAGTTTCAAAGTTGCTATTCTTTCTTCCAGACCCCGCACCTTTTCTTCTAAAAGGGCCACTAGTCTACACTTCTGACAGGTGAAATTGGATTCTTCTTCTGGTCGATCTGTGAACATGTAGCACATGCTGCAGCTCACCATGTAGGTTGTCACATCTGCCATGTTGCTCCTAGATCCTGCTGACTTGCTGTGTTACCATTACCACAACACTGAGGACCAGTCATTCGAAATGACTTCTCCATGCATTTTATGCATTGGTAAAAGCACTATGATGAAAAGTGTGATATGTTTTCAGGTATCTCCTATACTAATAGAGCCACATGCTCACCGGTTTGCCACATGATGTAGGCCTATGGACTGAACAAGAAACCACCAAAAATTTTAACCAGTCATCGTTCTCACAACACTGAGGACCAGTCATTCGAAATGACTTCTCCATGCATTTTATGCATTGGTAAAAGCACTATGATGAAAAGTGTGATATGTTTTCAGGTATCTCCTATACTAATAGAGCCACATGCTCACCGGTTTGCCACATGATGTAGGCCTATGGACTGAACAAGAAACCACCAAAAATTTTAACCAGTCATCGTTCTCACAACACTGAGGACCAGTCATTCGAAATGACTTCTCCATGCATTTTATCCATTGGTAAAAGCACTATGATGAAAAGTGTGATATGTTTTCAGGTATCTCCTATACTAATAGAGCCACATGCTCACCGGTTTGCCACATGATGTAGGCCTATAGACTGAACAAGAAACCACCAAAAATTTTAACCAGTCATCGTTCTCACAACACTGAGGACCAGTCATTCGAAATGACTTCTCCATGCATTTTATGCATTGGTAAAAGCACTATGATGAAAAGTGTGATATGTTTTCAGGTATCTCCTATACTAATAGAGCCACATGCTCACCGGTTTGCCACATGATGTAGGCCTATGGACTGAACAAGAAACCACCAAAAATTTTAACCAGTCATCGTTCTCACAACACTGAGGACCAGTCATTCGAAATGACTTCTCCATGCATTTTATGCATTGGTAAAAGCACTATGATGAAAAGTGTGATATGTTTTCAGGTATCTCCTATACTAATAGAGCCACATGCTCACCGGTTTGCCACATGATGTAGGCCTATGGACTGAACAAGAAACCACCAAAAATTTTAACCAGTCATCGTTCTCACAACACTGAGGACCAGTCATTCGAAATGACTTCTCCATGCATTTTATGCATTGGTAAAAGCACTATGATGAAAAGTGTGATATGTTTTCAGGTATCTCCTATACTAATAGAGCCACATGCTCACCGGTTTGCCACATGATGTAGGCCTATGGACTGAACAAGAAACCACCAAAAATTTTAACCAGTCATCGTTCTCACAACACTGAGGACCAGTCATTCGAAATGACTTCTCCATGCATTTTATGCATTGGTAAAAGCACTATGATGAAAAGTGTGATATGTTTTCAGGTATCTCCTATACTAATAGAGCCACATGCTCACCGGTTTGCCACATGATGTAGGCCTATGGACTGAACAAGAAACCACCAAAAATTTTAACCAGTCATCGTTCTCACAACACTGAGGACCAGTCATTCGAAATGACTTCTCCATGCATTTTATGCATTGGTAAAAGCACTATGATGAAAAATGTGATATGTTTTCAGGTATCTCCTATACTAATAGAGCCACATGCTCACCGGTTTGCCACATGATGTAGGCCTATGGACTGAACAAGAAACCACCAAAAATTTTAACCAGTCATCGTTGTCACAACACTGAGGACCAGTCATTCGAAATGACTTCTCCATGCATTTTATGCATTGGTAAAAGCACTATGATGAAAAGTGTGATATGTTTTCAGGTATCTCCTATACTAATAGAGCCACATGCTCACCGGTTTGCCACATGATGTAGGCCTATGGACTGAACAAGAAACCACCAAAAATTTTAACCAGTCATCGTTCTCACAACACTGAGGACCAGTCATTCGAAATGACTTCTCCATGCATTTTATGCATTGGTAAAAGCACTATGATGAAAAGTGTGATATGTTTTCAGGTATCTCCTATACTAATAGAGCCACATGCTCACCGGTTTGCCACATGATGTAGGCCTATGGACTGAACAAGAAACCACCAAAAATTTTAACCAGTCATCGTTCTCACAACACTGAGGACCAGTCATTCGAAATGACTTCTCCATGCATTTTATGCATTGGTAAAAGCACTATGATGAAAAGTGTGATATGTTTTCAGGTATCTCCTATACTAATAGAGCCACATGCTCACCGGTTTGCCACATGATGTAGGCCTATGGACTGAACAAGAAACCACCAAAAATTTTAACCAGTCATCGTTCTCACAACACTGAGGACCAGTCATTCGAAATGACTTCTCCATGCATTTTATGCATTGGTAAAAGCACTATGATGAAAAGTGTGATATGTTTTCAGGTATCTCCTATACTAATAGAGCCACATGCTCACCGGTTTGCCACATGATGTAGGCCTATGGACTGAACAAGAAACCACCAAAAATTTTAACCAGTCATCGTTCTCACAACACTGAGGACCAGTCATTCGAAATGACTTCTCCATGCATTTTATGCATTGGTAAAAGCACTATGATGAAAAGTGTGATATGTTTTCAGGTATCTCCTATACTAATAGAGCCACATGCTCACCGGTTTGCCACATGATGTAGGCCTATGGACTGAACAAGAAACCACCAAAATTTTAACCAGTCATCGTTCTCACAACACTGAGGACCAGTCATTCGAAATGACTTCTCCATGCATTTTATGCATTGGTAAAAGCACTATGATGAAAAGTGTGATATGTTTTCAGGTATCTCCTATACTAATAGAGCCACATGCTCACCGGTTTGCCACATGATGTAGGCCTATGGACTGAACAAGAAACCACCAAAAATTTTAACCAGTCATCGTTCTCACAACACTGAGGACCAGTCATTCGAAATGACTTCTCCATGCATTTTATGCATTGGTAAAAGCACTATGATGAAAAGTGTGATATGTTTTCAGGTATCTCCTATACTAATAGAGCCACATGCTCACCGGTTTGCCACATGATGTAGGCCTATGGACTGAACAAGAAACCACCAAAAATTTTAACCAGTCATCGTTCTCACAACACTGAGGACCAGTCATTCGAAATGACTTCTCCATGCATTTTATGCATTGGTAAAAGCACTATGATGAAAAGTGTGATATGTTTTCAGGTATCTCCTATACTAATAGAGCCACATGCTCACCGGTTTGCCACATGATGTAGGCCTATGGACTGAACAAGAGACCACCAAAAATTTTAACCAGTCATCGTTCTCACAACACTGAGGACCAGTCATTCGAAATGATCTGCATTTTATGCATTGGTAAAAGCACTATGATGAAAAGTGTGATATGTTTTCAGGTATCTCCTATACTAATAGAGCCACATGCTCACCGGTTTGCCACATGATGTAGGCCTATGGACTGAACAAGAAACCACCAAAAATTTTAACCAGTCATCGTTCTCACAACACTGAGGACCAGTCATTCGAAATGACTTCTCCATGCATTTTATGCATTGGTAAAAGCACTATGATGAAAAGTGTGATATGTTTTCAGGTATCTCCTATACTAATAGAGCCACATGCTCACCGGTTTGCCACATGATGTAGGCCTATGGACTGAACAAGAAACCACCAAAAATTTTAACCAGTCATCGTTCTCACAACACTGAGGACCAGTCATTCGAAATGACTTCTCCATGCATTTTATGCATTGGTAAAAGCACTATGATGAAAAGTGTGATATGTTTTCAGGTATCTCCTATACTAATAGAGCCACATGCTCACCGGTTTGCCACATGATGTAGGCCTATGGACTGAACAAGAAACCACCAAAAATTTTAACCAGTCATCGTTCTCACAACACTGAGGACCAGTCATTCGAAATGACTTCTCCATGCATTTTATGCATTGGTAAAAGCACTATGATGAAAAGTGTGATATGTTTTCAGGTATCTCCTATACTAATAGAGCCACATGCTCACCGGTTTGCCACATGATGTAGGCCTATGGACTGAACAAGAAACCACCAAAAATTTTAACCAGTCATCGTTCTCACAACACTGAGGACCAGTCATTCGAAATGACTTCTCCATGCATTTTATGCATTGGTAAAAGCACTATGATGAAAAGTGTGATATGTTTTCAGGTATCTCCTATACTAATAGAGCCACATGCTCACCGGTTTGCCACATGATGTAGGCCTATGGACTGAACAAGAAACCACCAAAAATTTTAACCAGTCATCGTTCTCACAACACTGAGGACCAGTCATTCGAAATGACTTCTCCATGCATTTTATGCATTGGTAAAAGCACTATGATGAAAAGTGTGATATGTTTTCAGGTATCTCCTATACTAATAGAGCCACATGCTCACCGGTTTGCCACATGATGTAGGCCTATGGACTGAACAAGAAACCACCAAAAATTTTAACCAGTCATCGTTCTCACAACACTGAGGACCAGTCATTCGAAATGACTTCTCCATGCATTTTATGCATTGGTAAAAGCACTATGATGAAAAGTGTGATATGTTTTCAGGTATCTCCTATACTAATAGAGCCACATGCTCACCGGTTTGCCACATGATGTAGGCCTATGGACTGAACAAGAAACCACCAAAAATTTTAACCAGTCATCGTTCTCACAACACTGAGGACCAGTCATTCGAAATGACTTCTCCATGCATTTTATGCATTGGTAAAAGCACTATGATGCAAAGTGTGATATGTTTTCAGGTATCTCCTATACTAATAGAGCCACATGCTCACCGGTTTGCCACATGATGTAGGCCTATGGACTGAACAAGAAACCACCAAAAATTTTAACCAGTCATCGTTCTCACAACACTGAGGACCAGTCATTCGAAATGACTTCTCCATGCATTTTATGCATTGGTAAAAGCACTATGATGAAAAGTGTGATATGTTTTCAGGTATCTCCTATACTAATAGAGCCACATGCTCACCGGTTTGCCACATGATGTAGGCCTATGGACTGAACAAGAAACCACCAAAAATTTTAACCAGTCATTGTTCTCACAACACTGAGGACCAGTCATTCGAAATGACTTCTCCATGCATTTTATGCATTGGTAAAAGCACTATGATGAAAAGTGTGATATGTTTTCAGGTATCTCCTATACTAATAGAGCCACATGCTCACCGGTTTGCCACATGATGTAGGCCTATGGACTGAACAAGAAACCACCAAAAATTTTAACCAGTCATCGTTCTCACAACACTGAGGACCAGTCATTCGAAATGACTTCTCCATGCATTTTATGCATTGGTAAAAGCACTATGATGAAAAGTGTGATATGTTTTCAGGTATCTCCTATACTAATAGAGCCACATGCTCACCGGTTTGCCACATGATGTAGGCCTATGGACTGAACAAGAAACCACCAAAAATTTTAACCAGTCATTGTTCTCACAACACTGAGGACCAGTCATTCGAAATGACTTCTCCATGCATTTTATGCATTGGTAAAAGCACTATGATGAAAAGTGTGATATGTTTTCAGGTATCTCCTATACTAATAGAGCCACATGCTCACCGGTTTGCCACATGATGTAGGCCTATGGACTGAACAAGAAACCACCAAAAATTTTAACCAGTCATCGTTCTCACAACACTGAGGACCAGTCATTCGAAATGACTTCTCCATGCATTTTATGCATTGGTAAAAGCACTATGATGAAAAGTGTGATATGTTTTCAGGTATCTCCTATACTAATAGAGCCACATGCTCACCGGTTTGCCACATGATGTAGGCCTATGGACTGAACAAGAAACCACCAAAAATGTTAACCAGTCATCGTTCTCACAACACTGAGGACCAGTCATTCGAAATGACTTCTCCATGCATTTTATGCATTGGTAAAAGCACTATGATGAAAAGTGTGATATGTTTTCAGGTATCTCCTATACTAATAGAGCCACATGCTCACCGGTTTGCCACATGATGTAGGCCTATGGACTGAAGAAGAAACCACCAAAAATTTTAACCAGTCATCGTTCTCACAACATTGAGGACCAGTCATTCGAAATGACTTCTCCATGCATTTTATGCATTGGTAAAAGCACTATGATGAAAAGTGTGATATGTTTTCAGGTATCTCCTATACTAATAGAGCCACATGCTCACCGGTTTGCCACATGATGTAGGCCTATGGACTGAACAAGAAACCACCAAAAATTTTAACCAGTCATCGTTCTCACAACACTGAGGACCAGTCATTCGAAATGACTTCTCCATGCATTTTATGCATTGGTAAAAGCACTATGATGAAAAGTGTGATATGTTTTCAGGTATCTCCTATACTAATAGAGCTACATGCTCACCGGTTTGCCACATGATGTAGGCCTATGGACTGAACAAGAAACCACCAAAAATTTTAACCAGTCATCGTTCTCACAACACTGAGGACCAGTCATTCGAAATGACTTCTCCATGCATTTTATGCATTGGTAAAAGCACTATGATGAAAAGTGTGATATGTTTTCAGGTATCTCCTATACTAATAGAGCCACATGCTCACCGGTTTGCCACATGATGTAGGCCTATGGACTGAACAAGAAACCACCAATAATTTTAACCAGTCATCGTTCTCACAACACTGAGGACCAGTCATTCGAAATGACTTCTCCATGCATTTTATGCATTGGTAAAAGCACTATGATGAAAAGTGTGATATGTTTTCAGGTATCTCCTATACTAATAGAGCCACATGCTCACCGGTTTGCCACATGATGTAGGCCTATGGACTGAACAAGAAACCACCAAAAATTTTAACCAGTCATTGTTCTCACAACACTGAGGACCAGTCATTCGAAATGACTTCTCCATGCATTTTATGCATTGGTAAAAGCACTATGATGAAAAGTGTGATATGTTTTCAGGTATCTCCTATACTAATAGAGCCACATGCTCACCGGTTTGCCACATGATGTAGGCCTATGGACTGAACAAGAAACCACCAAAAATTTTAACCAGTCATCGTTCTCACAACACTGAGGACCAGTCATTCGAAATGACTTCTCCATGCATTTTATGCATTGGTAAAAGCACTATGATGAAAAGTGTGATATGTTTTCAGGTATCTCCTATACTAATAGAGCCACATGCTCACCGGTTTGCCACATGATGTAGGCCTATGGACTGAACAAGAAACCACCAAAAATGTTAACCAGTCATCGTTCTCACAACACTGAGGACCAGTCATTCGAAATGACTTCTCCATGCATTTTATGCATTGGTAAAAGCACTATGATGAAAAGTGTGATATGTTTTCAGGTATCTCCTATACTAATAGAGCCACATGCTCACCGGTTTGCCACATGATGTAGGCCTATGGACTGAAGAAGAAACCACCAAAAATTTTAACCAGTCATCGTTCTCACAACACTGAGGACCAGTCATTCGAAATGACTTCTCCATGCATTTTATGCATTGGTAAAAGCACTATGATGAAAAGTGTGATATGTTTTCAGGTATCTCCTATACTAATAGAGCCACATGCTCACCGGTTTGCCACATGATGTAGGCCTATGGACTGAACAAGAAACCACCAAAAATTTTAACCAGTCATCGTTCTCACAACACTGAGGACCAGTCATTCGAAATGACTTCTCCATGCATTTTATGCATTGGTAAAAGCACTATGATGAAAAGTGTGATATGTTTTCAGGTATCTCCTATACTAATAGAGCTACATGCTCACCGGTTTGCCACATGATGTAGGCCTATGGACTGAACAAGAAACCACCAAAAATTTTAACCAGTCATCGTTCTCACAACACTGAGGACCAGTCATTCGAAATGACTTCTCCATGCATTTTATGCATTGGTAAAAGCACTATGATGAAAAGTGTGATATGTTTTCAGGTATCTCCTATACTAATAGAGCCACATGCTCACCGGTTTGCCACATGATGTAGGCCTATGGACTGAACAAGAAACCACCAAAAATTTTAACCAGTCATCGTTCTCACAACACTGAGGACCAGTCATTCGAAATGACTTCTCCATGCATTTTATGCATTGGTAAAAGCACTATGATGAAAAGTGTGATATGTTTTCAGGTATCTCCTATACTAATAGAGCCACATGCTCACCGGTTTGCCACATGATGTAGGCCTATGGACTGAACAAGAAACCACCAAAAATTTTAACCAGTCATCGTTCTCACAACACTGAGGACCAGTCATTCGAAATGACTTCTCCATGCATTTTATGCATTGGTAAAAGCACTATGATGAAAAGTGTGATATGTTTTCAGGTATCTCCTATACTAATAGAGCCAACATGCTCACCGGTTTGCCACATGATGTAGGCCTATGGACTGAACAAGAAACCACCAAAAATTTTAACCAGTCATCGTTCTCACAACACTGAGGACCAGTCATTCGAAATGACTTCTCCATGCATTTTATGCATTGGTAAAAGCACTATGATGAAAAGTGTGATATGTTTTCAGGTATCTCCTATACTAATAGAGCCACATGCTCACCGGTTTGCCACATGATGTAGGCCTATGGACTGAACAAGAAACCACCAAAAATTTTAACCAGTCATCGTTCTCACAACACTGAGGACCAGTCATTCGAAATTACTTCTCCATGCATTTTATGCATTGGTAAAAGCACTATGATGAAAAGTGTGATATGTTTTCAGGTATCTCCTATACTAATAGAGCCACATGCTCACCGGTTTGCCACATGATGTAGGCCTATGGACTGAACAAGAAACCACCAAAAATTTTAACCAGTCATCGTTCTCACAACACTGAGGACCAGTCATTCGAAATGACTTCTCCATGCATTTTATGCATTGGTAAAAGCACTATGATGAAAAGTGTGATATGTTTTCAGGTATCTCCTATACTAATAGAGCCACATGCTCACCGGTTTGCCACATGATGTAGGCCTATGGACTGAACAAGAAACCACCAAAAATTTTAACCAGTCATCGTTCTCACAACACTGAGGACCAGTCATTCGAAATGACTTCTCCATGCATTTTATGCATTGGTAAAAGCACTATGATGAAAAGTGTGATATGTTTTCAGGTATCTCCTATACTAATAGAGCCACATGCTCACCGGTTTGCCACATGATGTAGGCCTATGGACTGAACAAGAAACCACCAAAAATTTTAACCAGTCATCGTTCTCACAACACTGAGGACCAGTCATTCGAAATGACTTCTCCATGCATTTTATGCATTGGTAAAAGCACTATGATGAAAAGTGTGATATGTTTTCAGGTATCTCCTATACTAATAGAGCCACATGCTCACCGGTTTGCCACATGATGTAGGCCTATGGACGTGAACAAGAAACCACCAAAAAATTTAACCAGTCATCGTTCTCACAACACTGAGGACCAGTCATTCGAAATGACTTCTCCATGCATTTTATGCATTGGTAAAAGCACTATGATGAAAAGTGTGATATGTTTTCAGGTATCTCCTATACTAATAGAGCCACATGCTCACCGGTTTGCCACATGATGTAGGCCTATGGACTGAACAAGAAACCACCAAAAATTTTAACCAGTCATCGTTCTCACAACACTGAGGACCAGTCATTCGAAATGACTTCTCCATGCATTTTATGCATTGGTAAAAGCACTATGATGAAAAGTGTGATATGTTTTCAGGTATCTCCTATACTAATAGAGCCACATGCTCACCGGTTTGCCACATGATGTAGGCCTATGGACTGAACAAGAAACCACCAAAAATTTTAACCAGTCATCGTTCTCACAACACTGAGGACCAGTCATTCGAAATGACTTCTCCATGCATTTTATGCATTGGTAAAAGCACTATGATGAAAAGTGTGATATGTTTTCAGGTATCTCCTATACTAATAGAGCCACATGCTCACCGGTTTGCCACATGATGTAGGCCTATGGACTGAAGAAGAAACCACCAAAAATTTTAACCAGTCATCGTTCTCACAACACTGAGGACCAGTCATTCGAAATGACTTCTCCATGCATTTTATGCATTGGTAAAAGCACTATGATGAAAAGTGTGATATGTTTTCAGGTATCTCCTATACTAATAGAGCCACATGCTCACCGGTTTGCCACATGATGTAGGCCTATGGACTGAACAAGAAACCACCAAAAATTTTAACCAGTCATCGTTCTCACAACACTGAGGACCAGTCATTCGAAATGACTTCTCCATGCATTTTATGCATTGGTAAAAGCACTATGATGAAAAAGTGTGATATGTTTTCAGGTATCTCCTATACTAATAGAGCTACATGCTCACCGGTTTGCCACATGATGTAGGCCTATGGACCTGAACAAGAAACCACCAAAAATTTTAACCAGTCATCGTTCTCACAACACTGAGGACCAGTCATTCGAAATGACTTCTCCATGCATTTTATGCATTGGTAAAAGCACTATGATGAAAAGTGTGATATGTTTTCAGGTATCTCCTATACTAATAGAGCCACATGCTCACCGGTTTGCCACATGATGTAGGCCTATGGAGCTGAACAAGAAACCACCAAAAATTTTAACCAGTCATCGTTCTCACAACACTGAGGACCAGTCATTCGAAATTACTTCTCCATGCATTTTATGCATTTAAAAGCACTATGATGAAAAGTGTGATATGTTTTCAGGTATCTCCTATACTAATAGAGCCACATGCTCACCGGTTTGCCACATGATGTAGGCCTATGGACTGAACAAGAAACCACCAAAAATTTTAACCAGTCATCGTTCTCACAACACTGAGGACCAGTCATTCGAAATGACTTCTCCATGCATTTTATGCATTGGTAAAAGCACTATGATGAAAAGTGTGATATGTTTTCAGGTATCTCCTATACTAATAGAGCCACATGCTCACCGGTTTGCCACATGATGTAGGCCTATGGACTGAACAAGAAACCACCAAAAATTTTAACCAGTCATCGTTCTCACAACACTGAGGACCAGTCATTCGAAATGACTTCTCCATGCATTTTATGCATTGGTAAAAGCACTATGATGAAAAGTGTGATATGTTTTCAGGTATCTCCTATACTAATAGAGCCACATGCTCACCGGTTTGCCACATGATGTAGGCCTATGGACTGAACAAGAAACCACCAAAAATTTTAACCAGTCATCGTTCTCACAACACTGAGGACCAGTCATTCGAAATGACTTCTCCATGCATTTTATGCATTGGTAAAAGCACTATGATGAAAAGTGTGATATGTTTTCAGGTATCTCCTATACTAATAGAGCCACATGCTCACCGGTTTGCCACATGATGTAGGCCTATGGACTGAACAAGAAACCACCAAAAATTTTAACCAGTCATCGTTCTCACAACACTGAGGACCAGTCATTCGAAATGACTTCTCCATGCATTTTATGCATTGGTAAAAGCACTATGATGAAAAGTGTGATATGTTTTCAGGTATCTCCTATACTAATAGAGCCACATGCTCACCGGTTTGCCACATGATGTAGGCCTATGGACTGAACAAGAAACCACCAAAAATTTTAACCAGTCATCGTTCTCACAACACTGAGGACCAGTCATTCGAAATGACTTCTCCATGCATTTTATGCATTGGTAAAAGCACTATGATGAAAAGTGTGATATGTTTTCAGGTATCTCCTATACTAATAGAGCCACATGCTCACCGGTTTGCCACATGATGTAGGCCTATGGACTGAACAAGAAACCACCAAAAATTTTAACCAGTCATCGTTCTCACAACACTGAGGACCAGTCATTCGAAATGACTTCTCCATGCATTTTATGCATTGGTAAAAGCACTATGATGAAAAGTGTGATATGTTTTCAGGTATCTCCTATACTAATAGAGCCACATGCTCACCGGTTTGCCACATGATGTAGGCCTATGGACTGAACAAGAAACCACCAAAAATTTTAACCAGTCATCGTTCTCACAACACTGAGGACCAGTCATTCGAAATGACTTCTCCATGCATTTTATGCATTGGTAAAAGCACTATGATGAAAAGTGTGATATGTTTTCAGGTATCTCCTATACTAATAGAGCCACATGCTCACCGGTTTGCCACATGATGTAGGCCTATGGACTGAACAAGAAACCACCAAAAATTTTAACCAGTCATCGTTCTCACAACACTGAGGACCAGTCATTCGAAATGACTTCTCCATGCATTTTATGCATTGGTAAAAGCACTATGATGAAAAGTGTGATATGTTTTCAGGTATCTCCTATACTAATAGAGCCACATGCTCACCGGTTTGCCACATGATGTAGGCCTATGGACTGAACAAGAAACCACCAAAAATTTTAACCAGTCATCGTTCTCACAACACTGAGGACCAGTCATTCGAAATGACTTCTCCATGCATTTTATGCATTGGTAAAAGCACTATGATGAAAAGTGTGATATGTTTTCAGGTATCTCCTATACTAATAGAGCCACATGCTCACCGGTTTGCCACATGATGTAGGCCTATGGACTGAACAAGAAACCACCAAAAATTTTAACCAGTCATCGTTCTCACAACACTGAGGACCAGTCATTCGAAATGACTTCTCCATGCATTTTATGCATTGGTAAAAGCACTATGATGAAAAGTGTGATATGTTTTCAGGTATCTCCTATACTAATAGAGCCACATGCTCACCGGTTTGCCACATGATGTAGGCCTATGGACTGAACAAGAAACCACCAAAAATTTTAACCAGTCATCGTTCTCACAACACTGAGGACCAGTCATTCGAAATGACTTCTCCATGCATTTTATGCATTGGTAAAAGCACTATGATGAAAAGTGTGATATGTTTTCAGGTATCTCCTATACTAATAGAGCCACATGCTCACCGGTTTGCCACATGATGTAGGCCTATGGACTGAACAAGAAACCACCAAAAATTTTAACCAGTCATCGTTCTCACAACACTGAGGACCAGTCATTCGAAATGACTTCTCCATGCATTTTATGCATTGGTAAAAGCACTATGATGAAAAGTGTGATATGTTTTCAGGTATCTCCTATACTAATAGAGCCACATGCTCACCGGTTTGCCACATGATGTAGGCCTATGGACTGAACAAGAAACCACCAAAAATTTTAACCAGTCATCGTTCTCACAACACTGAGGACCAGTCATTCGAAATGACTTCTCCATGCATTTTATGCATTGGTAAAAGCACTATGATGAAAAGTGTGATATGTTTTCAGGTATCTCCTATACTAATAGAGCCACATGCTCACCGGTTTGCCACATGATGTAGGCCTATGGACTGAACAAGAAACCACCAAAAATTTTAACCAGTCATCGTTCTCACAACACTGAGGACCAGTCATTCGAAATGACTTCTCCATGCATTTTATGCATTGGTAAAAGCACTATGATGAAAAGTGTGATATGTTTTCAGGTATCTCCTATACTAATAGAGCCACATGCTCACCGGTTTGCCACATGATGTAGGCCTATGGACTGAACAAGAAACCACCAAAAATTTTAACCAGTCATCGTTCTCACAACACTGAGGACCAGTCATTCGAAATGACTTCTCCATGCATTTTATGCATTGGTAAAAGCACTATGATGAAAAGTGTGATATGTTTTCAGGTATCTCCTATACTAATAGAGCCACATGCTCACCGGTTTGCCACATGATGTAGGCCTATGGACTGAACAAGAAACCACCAAAAATTTTAACCAGTCATCGTTCTCACAACACTGAGGACCAGTCATTCGAAATGACTTCTCCATGCATTTTATGCATTGGTAAAAGCACTATGATGAAAAGTGTGATATGTTTTCAGGTATCTCCTATACTAATAGAGCCACATGCTCACCGGTTTGCCACATGATGTAGGCCTATGGACTGAACAAGAAACCACCAAAAATTTTAACCAGTCATCGTTCTCACAACACTGAGGACCAGTCATTCGAAATGACTTCTCCATGCATTTTATGCATTGGTAAAAGCACTATGATGAAAAGTGTGATATGTTTTCAGGTATCTCCTATACTAATAGAGCCACATGCTCACCGGTTTGCCACATGATGTAGGCCTATGGACTGAACAAGAAACCACCAAAAATTTTAACCAGTCATCGTTCTCACAACACTGAGGACCAGTCATTCGAAATGACTTCTCCATGCATTTTATGCATTGGTAAAAGCACTATGATGAAAAGTGTGATATGTTTTCAGGTATCTCCTATACTAATAGAGCCACATGCTCACCGGTTTGCCACATGATGTAGGCCTATGGACTGAACAAGAAACCACCAAAAATTTTAACCAGTCATCGTTCTCACAACACTGAGGACCAGTCATTCGAAATGACTTCTCCATGCATTTTATGCATTGGTAAAAGCACTATGATGAAAAGTGTGATATGTTTTCAGGTATCTCCTATACTAATAGAGCCACATGCTCACCGGTTTGCCACATGATGTAGGCCTATGGACTGAACAAGAAACCACCAAAAATTTTAACCAGTCATCGTTCTCACAACACTGAGGACCAGTCATTCGAAATGACTTCTCCATGCATTTTATGCATTGGTAAAAGCACTATGATGAAAAGTGTGATATGTTTTCAGGTATCTCCTATACTAATAGAGCCACATGCTCACCGGTTTGCCACATGATGTAGGCCTATGGACTGAACAAGAAACCACCAAAAATTTTAACCAGTCATCGTTCTCACAACACTGAGGACCAGTCATTCGAAATGACTTCTCCATGCATTTTATGCATTGGTAAAAGCACTATGATGAAAAGTGTGATATGTTTTCAGGTATCTCCTATACTAATAGAGCCACATGCTCACCGGTTTGCCACATGATGTAGGCCTATGGACTGAACAAGAAACCACCAAAAATTTTAACCAGTCATCGTTCTCACAACACTGAGGACCAGTCATTCGAAATGACTTCTCCATGCATTTTATGCATTGGTAAAAGCACTATGATGAAAAGTGTGATATGTTTTCAGGTATCTCCTATACTAATAGAGCCACATGCTCACCGGTTTGCCACATGATGTAGGCCTATGGACTGAACAAGAAACCACCAAAAATTTTAACCAGTCATCGTTCTCACAACACTGAGGACCAGTCATTCGAAATGACTTCTCCATGCATTTTATGCATTGGTAAAAGCACTATGATGAAAAGTGTGATATGTTTTCAGGTATCTCCTATACTAATAGAGCCACATGCTCACCGGTTTGCCACATGATGTAGGCCTATGGACTGAACAAGAAACCACCAAAAATTTTAACCAGTCATCGTTCTCACAACACTGAGGACCAGTCATTCGAAATGACTTCTCCATGCATTTTATGCATTGGTAAAAGCACTATGATGAAAAGTGTGATATGTTTTCAGGTATCTCCTATACTAATAGAGCCACATGCTCACCGGTTTGCCACATGATGTAGGCCTATGGACTGAACAAGAAACCACCAAAAATTTTAACCAGTCATCGTTCTCACAACACTGAGGACCAGTCATTCGAAATGACTTCTCCATGCATTTTATGCATTGGTAAAAGCACTATGATGAAAAGTGTGATATGTTTTCAGGTATCTCCTATACTAATAGAGCCACATGCTCACCGGTTTGCCACATGATGTAGGCCTATGGACTGAACAAGAAACCACCAAAAATTTTAACCAGTCATCGTTCTCACAACACTGAGGACCAGTCATTCGAAATGACTTCTCCATGCATTTTATGCATTGGTAAAAGCACTATGATGAAAAGTGTGATATGTTTTCAGGTATCTCCTATACTAATAGAGCCACATGCTCACCGGTTTGCCACATGATGTAGGCCTATGGACTGAACAAGAAACCACCAAAAATTTTAACCAGTCATCGTTCTCACAACACTGAGGACCAGTCATTCGAAATGACTTCTCCATGCATTTTATGCATTGGTAAAAGCACTATGATGAAAAGTGTGATATGTTTTCAGGTATCTCCTATACTAATAGAGCCACATGCTCACCGGTTTGCCACATGATGTAGGCCTATGGACTGAACAAGAAACCACCAAAAATTTTAACCAGTCATCGTTCTCACAACACTGAGGACCAGTCATTCGAAATGACTTCTCCATGCATTTTATGCATTGGTAAAAGCACTATGATGAAAAGTGTGATATGTTTTCAGGTATCTCCTATACTAATAGAGCCACATGCTCACCGGTTTGCCACATGATGTAGGCCTATGGACTGAACAAGAAACCACCAAAAATTTTAACCAGTCATCGTTCTCACAACACTGAGGACCAGTCATTCGAAATGACTTCTCCATGCATTTTATGCATTGGTAAAAGCACTATGATGAAAAGTGTGATATGTTTTCAGGTATCTCCTATACTAATAGAGCCACATGCTCACCGGTTTGCCACATGATGTAGGCCTATGGACTGAACAAGAAACCACCAAAAATTTTAACCAGTCATCGTTCTCACAACACTGAGGACCAGTCATTCGAAATGACTTCTCCATGCATTTTATGCATTGGTAAAAGCACTATGATGAAAAGTGTGATATGTTTTCAGGTATCTCCTATACTAATAGAGCCACATGCTCACCGGTTTGCCACATGATGTAGGCCTATGGACTGAACAAGAAACCACCAAAAATTTTAACCAGTCATCGTTCTCACAACACTGAGGACCAGTCATTCGAAATGACTTCTCCATGCATTTTATGCATTGGTAAAAGCACTATGATGAAAAGTGTGATATGTTTTCAGGTATCTCCTATACTAATAGAGCCACATGCTCACCGGTTTGCCACATGATGTAGGCCTATGGACTGAACAAGAAACCACCAAAAATTTTAACCAGTCATCGTTCTCACAACACTGAGGACCAGTCATTCGAAATGACTTCTCCATGCATTTTATGCATTGGTAAAAGCACTATGATGAAAAGTGTGATATGTTTTCAGGTATCTCCTATACTAATAGAGCCACATGCTCACCGGTTTGCCACATGATGTAGGCCTATGGACTGAACAAGAAACCACCAAAAATTTTAACCAGTCATCGTTCTCACAACACTGAGGACCAGTCATTCGAAATGACTTCTCCATGCATTTTATGCATTGGTAAAAGCACTATGATGAAAAGTGTGATATGTTTTCAGGTATCTCCTATACTAATAGAGCCACATGCTCACCGGTTTGCCACATGATGTAGGCCTATGGACTGAACAAGAAACCACCAAAAATTTTAACCAGTCATCGTTCTCACAACACTGAGGACCAGTCATTCGAAATGACTTCTCCATGCATTTTATGCATTGGTAAAAGCACTATGATGAAAAGTGTGATATGTTTTCAGGTATCTCCTATACTAATAGAGCCACATGCTCACCGGTTTGCCACATGATGTAGGCCTATGGACTGAACAAGAAACCACCAAAAATTTTAACCAGTCATCGTTCTCACAACACTGAGGACCAGTCATTCGAAATGACTTCTCCATGCATTTTATGCATTGGTAAAAGCACTATGATGAAAAGTGTGATATGTTTTCAGGTATCTCCTATACTAATAGAGCCACATGCTCACCGGTTTGCCACATGATGTAGGCCTATGGACTGAACAAGAAACCACCAAAAATTTTAACCAGTCATCGTTCTCACAACACTGAGGACCAGTCATTCGAAATGACTTCTCCATGCATTTTATGCATTGGTAAAAGCACTATGATGAAAAGTGTGATATGTTTTCAGGTATCTCCTATACTAATAGAGCCACATGCTCACCGGTTTGCCACATGATGTAGGCCTATGGACTGAACAAGAAACCACCAAAAATTTTAACCAGTCATCGTTCTCACAACACTGAGGACCAGTCATTCGAAATGACTTCTCCATGCATTTTATGCATTGGTAAAAGCACTATGATGAAAAGTGTGATATGTTTTCAGGTATCTCCTATACTAATAGAGCCACATGCTCACCGGTTTGCCACATGATGTAGGCCTATGGACTGAACAAGAAACCACCAAAAATTTTAACCAGTCATCGTTCTCACAACACTGAGGACCAGTCATTCGAAATGACTTCTCCATGCATTTTATGCATTGGTAAAAGCACTATGATGAAAAGTGTGATATGTTTTCAGGTATCTCCTATACTAATAGAGCCACATGCTCACCGGTTTGCCACATGATGTAGGCCTATGGACTGAACAAGAAACCACCAAAAATTTTAACCAGTCATCGTTCTCACAACACTGAGGACCAGTCATTCGAAATGACTTCTCCATGCATTTTATGCATTGGTAAAAGCACTATGATGAAAAGTGTGATATGTTTTCAGGTATCTCCTATACTAATAGAGCCACATGCTCACCGGTTTGCCACATGATGTAGGCCTATGGACTGAACAAGAAACCACCAAAAATTTTAACCAGTCATTGTTCTCACAACACTGAGGACCAGTCATTCGAAAAGACTTCTCCATGCATTTTATGCATTGGTAAAAGCACTATGATGAAAAGTGTGATATGTTTTCAGGTATCTCCTATACTAATAGAGCCACATGCTCACCGGTTTGCCACATGATGTAGGCCTATGGACTGAACAAGAAACCACCAAAAATTTTAACCAGTCATCGTTCTCACAACACTGAGGACCAGTCATTCGAAATGACTTCTCCATGCATTTTATGCATTGGTAAAAGCACTATGATGAAAAGTGTGATATGTTTTCAGGTATCTCCTATACTAATAGAGCCACATGCTCACCGGTTTGCCACATGATGTAGGCCTATGGACTGAACAAGAAACCACCAAAAATTTTAACCAGTCATCGTTCTCACAACACTGAGGACCAGTCATTCGAAATGACTTCTCCATGCATTTTATGCATTGGTAAAAGCACTATGATGAAAAGTGTGATATGTTTTCAGGTATCTCCTATACTAATAGAGCCACATGCTCACCGGTTTGCCACATGATGTAGGCCTATGGACTGAACAAGAAACCACCAAAAATTTTAACCAGTCATCGTTCTCACAACACTGAGGACCAGTCATTCGAAATGACTTCTCCATGCATTTTATGCATTGGTAAAAGCACTATGATGAAAAGTGTGATATGTTTTCAGGTATCTCCTATACTAATAGAGCCACATGCTCACCGGTTTGCCACATGATGTAGGCCTATGGACTGAACAAGAAACCACCAAAAATTTTAACCAGTCATCGTTCTCACAACACTGAGGACCAGTCATTCGAAATGACTTCTCCATGCATTTTATGCATTGGTAAAAGCACTATGATGAAAAGTGTGATATGTTTTCAGGTATCTCCTATACTAATAGAGCCACATGCTCACCGGTTTGCCACATGATGTAGGCCTATGGACTGAACAAGAAACCACCAAAAATTTTAACCAGTCATCGTTCTCACAACACTGAGGACCAGTCATTCGAAATGACTTCTCCATGCATTTTATGCATTGGTAAAAGCACTATGATGAAAAGTGTGATATGTTTTCAGGTATCTCCTATACTAATAGAGCCACATGCTCACCGGTTTGCCACATGATGTAGGCCTATGGACTGAACAAGAAACCACCAAAAATTTTAACCAGTCATCGTTCTCACAACACTGAGGACCAGTCATTCGAAATGACTTCTCCATGCATTTTATGCATTGGTAAAAGCACTATGATGAAAAGTGTGATATGTTTTCAGGTATCTCCTATACTAATAGAGCCACATGCTCACCGGTTTGCCACATGATGTAGGCCTATGGACTGAACAAGAAACCACCAAAAATTTTAACCAGTATCGTTCTCACAACACTGAGGACCAGTCATTCGAAATGACTTCTCCATGCATTTTATGCATTGGTAAAAGCACTATGATGAAAAGTGTGATATGTTTTCAGGTATCTCCTATACTAATAGAGCCACATGCTCACCGGTTTGCCACATGATGTAGGCCTATGGACTGAACAAGAAACCACCAAAAATTTTAACCAGTCATCGTTCTCACAACACTGAGGACCAGTCATCCGAAATGACTTCTCCATGCATTTTATGCATTGGTAAAAGCACTATGATGAAAAGTGTAATATGTTTTCAGGTATCTCCTATACTAATAGAGCCACATGCTCACCGGTTTGCCACATGATGTAGGCCTATGGACTGAACAAGAAACCACCAAAAATTTTAACCAGTCATCGTTCTCACAACACTGAGGACCAGTCATCCGAAATGACTTCTCCATGCATTTTATGCATTGGTAAAAGCACTATGATGAAAAGTGTGATATGTTTTCAGGTATTTCCTATACTAATAGAGCCACATGCTCACCGGTTTGCCACATGATGTAGGCCTATGGACTGAACAAGAAACCACCAAAAATTTTAACCAGTCATCGTTCTCACAACACTGAGGACCAGTCATTCGAAATGACTTCTCCATGCATTTTGTGCATTGGTAAAAGCACTATGATGAAAAGTGTGATATGTTTTCAGGTATCTCCTATACTAATAGAGCCACATGCTCACCGGCTTGCCACATGCTGTAGGCCTATGGACTGAACAAGAAACCACCAAAAATTTTAACCAGTCATCGTTCTCACAACACTGAGGACCAGTCATTCGAAATGACTTCTCCATGCATTTTATGCATTGGTAAAAGCACTATGATGAAAAGTGTGATATGTTTTCAGGTATCTCCTATACTAATAGAGCCACATGCTCACCGGTTTGCCACATGATGTAGGCCTATGGACTGAACAAGAAACCACCAAAAATTTTAACCAGTCATCGTTCTCACAACACTGAGGACCAGTCATTCGAAATGACTTCTCCATGCATTTTATGCATTGGTAAAAGCACTATGATGAAAAGTGTGATATGTTTTCAGGTATCTCCTATACTAATAGAGCCACATGCTCACCGGTTTGCCACATGATGTAGGCCTATGGACTGAACAAGAAACCACCAAAAATTTTAACCAGTCATCGTTCTCACAACACTGAGGACCAGTCATCCGAAATGACTTCTCCATGCATTTTATGCATTGGTAAAAGCACTATGATGAAAAGTGTGATATGTTTTCAGGTATCTCCTATTCTAATAGAGCCACATGCTCACCGGTTTGCCACATGATGAAGGCCTATGGACTGAACAAGAAACCACCAAAAATTTTAACCAGTCATCGTTCTCACAACACTGAGGACCAGTCATTCGAAATGACCTCTCCATGCATTTTATGCATTGGTAAAAGCACTATGATGAAAAGTGTGATATGTTTTCAGGTATTTCCTATACTAATAGAGCCACATGCTCACCGGTTTGCCACATGATGTAGGCCTATGGACTGAACAAGAAACCACCAAAAATTTTAACCAGTCATCGTTCTCACAACACTGAGGACCAGTCATTCGAAATGACTTCTCCATGCATTTTATGCATTGGTAAAAGCACTATGATGAAAAGTGTGATATGTTTTCAGGTATCTCCTATACTAATAGAGCCACATGCTCACCGGTTTGCCACATGATGTAGGCCTATGGACTGAACAAGAAACCACCAAAAATTTTAACCAGTCATCGTTCTCACAACACTGAGGACCAGTCATTCGAAATGACTTCTTCATGCATTTTATGCATTGGTAAAAGCACTATGATGAAAAGTGTGATATGTTTTCAGGTATCTCCTATACTAATAGAGCCACATGCTCACCGGTTTAACACATGATGTAGGCCTATGGACTGAACAAGAAACCACCAAAAATTTTAACCAGTCATTGTTCTCACAACACTGAGGACCAGTCATTCGAAATGACTTCTCCATGCATTTTATGCATTGGTAAAAGCACTATGATGAAAAGTGTGATATGTTTTCAGGTATCTCCTATACTAATAGAGCCACATGCTCACCGGTTTGCCACATGATGTAGGCCTATAGACTGAACAAGAAACCACCAAAAATTTTAACCAGTCATCGTTCTCACAACACTGAGGACCAGTCATTCGAAATGACTTCTCCATGCATTTTATGCATTGGTAAAAGCACTATGATGAAAAGTGTGATATGTTTTCAGGTATCTCCTATACTAATAGAGCCACATGCTCACCGGTTTGCCACATGATGTAGGCCTATGGACTGAACAAGAAACCACCAAAAATTTTAACCAGTCATCGTTCTCACAACACTGAGGACCAGTCATTCGAAATGACTTCTCCATGCATTTTATGCATTGGTAAAAGCACTATGATGAAAAGTGTGATATGTTTTCAGGTATCTCCTATACTAATAGAGCCACATGCTCACCGGTTTGCCACATGATGTAGGCCTATGGACTGAACAAGAAACCACCAAAAATTTTAACCAGTCATCGTTCTCACAACACTGAGGACCAGTCATTCGAAATGACTTCTCCATGCATTTTATGCATTGGTAAAAGCACTATGATGAAAAGTGTGATATGTTTTCAGGTATCTCCTATACTAATAGAGCCACATGCTCACCGGTTTGCCACATGATGTAGGCCTATGGACTGAACAAGAAACCACCAAAAATTTTAACCAGTCATTGTTCTCACAACACTGAGGACCAGTCATTCGAAATGACTTCTCCATGCATTTTATGCATTGGTAAAAAGCACTATGATGAAAAGTGTGATATGTTTTCAGGTATCTCCTATACTAATAGAGCCACATGCTCACCGGTTTGCCACATGATGTAGGCCTATAGACTGAACAAGAAACCACCAAAAATTTTAACCAGTCATCGTTCTCACAACACTGAGGACCAGTCATTCGAAATGACTTCTCCATGCATTTTATGCATTGGTAAAAGCACTATGATGAAAAGTGTGATATGTTTTCAGGTATCTCCTATACTAATAGAGCCACATGCTCACCGGTTTGCCACATGATGTAGGCCTATGGACTGAACAAGAAACCACCAAAAATTTTAACCAGTCATCGTTCTCACAACACTGAGGACCAGTCATTCGAAATGACTTCTCCATGCATTTTATGCATTGGTAAAAGCACTATGATGAAAAGTGTGATGTTTTCAGGTATCTCCTATACTAATAGAGCCACATGCTCACAGGTTTGCCACATGATGTAGGCCTGTGGACTGAACAAGAAACCACCAAAAATTTTAACCAGTCATCGTTCTCACAACACTGAGGACCAGTCATTCGAAATGACTTCTCCATGCATTTTATGCATTGGTAAAAGCACTATGATGAAAAGTGTGATATGTTTTCAGGTATCTCCTATACTAATAGAGCCACATGCTCACCGGTTTGCCACATGATGTAGGCCTATGGACTGAACAAGAAACCACCAAAAATTTTAACCAGTCATCGTTCTCACAACACTGAGGACCAGTCATTCGAAATGACTTCTCCATGCATTTTATGCATTGGTAAAAGCACTATGATGAAAAGTGTGATATGTTTTCAGGTATCTCCTATACTAATAGAGCCACATGCTCACCGGTTTGCCACATGATGTAGGCCTATGGACTGAACAAGAAACCACCAAAAATTTTAACCAGTCATCGTTCTCACAACACTGAGGACCAGTCATCCGAAATGACTTCTCCATGCATTTTATGCATTGGTAAAAGCACTATGATGAAAAGTGTAATATGTTTTCAGGTATCTCCTATACTAATAGAGCCACATGCTCACCGGTTTGCCACATGATGTAGGCCTATGGACTGAACAAGAAACCACCAAAAATTTTAACCAGTCATCGTTCTCACAACACTGAGGACCAGTCATCCGAAATGACTTCTCCATGCATTTTATGCATTGGTAAAAGCACTATGATGAAAAGTGTGATATGTTTTCAGGTATTTCCTATACTAATAGAGCCACATGCTCACCGGTTTGCCACATGATGTAGGCCTATGGACTGAACAAGAAACCACCAAAAATTTTAACCAGTCATCGTTCTCACAACACTGAGGACCAGTCATTCGAAATGACTTCTCCATGCATTTTGTGCATTGGTAAAAGCACTATGATGAAAAGTGTGATATGTTTTCAGGTATCTCCTATACTAATAGAGCCACATGCTCACCGGCTTGCCACATGCTGTAGGCCTATGGACTGAACATGAAACCACCAAAAATTTTAACCAGTCATCGTTCTCACAACACTGAGGACCAGTCATTCGAAATGACTTCTCCATGCATTTTATGCATTGGTAAAAGCACTATGATGAAAAGTGTGATATGTTTTCAGGTATCTCCTATACTAATAGAGCCACATGCTCACCGGTTTGCCACATGATGTAGGCCTATGGACTGAACAAGAAACCACCAAAAATTTTAACCAGTCATCGTTCTCACAACACTGAGGACCAGTCATTCGAAATGACATCTCCATGCATTTTATGCATTGGTAAAAGCACTATGATGAAAAGTGTGATATGTTTTCAGGTATCTCCTATACTAATAGAGCCACATGCTCACCGGTTTGCCACATGATGTAGGCCTATGGACTGAACAAGAAACCACCAAAAATTATAACCAGTCATCGTTCTCACAACACTGAGGACCAGTCATCCGAAATGACTTCTCCATGCATTTTATGCATTGGTAAAAGCACTATGATGAAAAGTGTGATATGTTTTCAGGTATCTCCTATTCTAATAGAGCCACATGCTCACCGGTTTGCCACATGATGAAGGCCTATGGACTGAACAAGAAACCACCAAAAATTTTAACCAGTCATCGTTCTCACAACACTGAGGACCAGTCATTCGAAATGACCTCTCCATGCATTTTATGCATTAGTAAAAGCACTATGATGAAAAGTGTGATATTTTTTCAGGTATTTCCTATACTAATAGAGCCACATGCTCACCGGTTTGCAACATGATGTAGGCCTATGGACTGAACAAGAAACCACCAAAAATTTTAACCAGTCATCGTTCTCACAACACTGAGGACCAGTCATTCGAAATGACTTCTCCATGCATTTTATGCATTGGTAAAAGCACTATGATGAAAAGTGTGATATGTTTTCAGGTATCTCCTATACTAATAGAGCCACATGCTCACCGGTTTGCCACATGATGTAGGCCTATGGACTGAACAAGAAACCACCAAAAATTTTAACCAGTCATCGTTCTCACAACACTGAGGACCAGTCATTCGAAATGACTTCTTCATGCATTTTATGCATTGGTAAAAGCACTATGATGAAAAGTGTGATATGTTTTCAGGTATCTCCTATACTAATAGAGCCACATGCTCACCGGTTTGCCACATGATGTAGGCCTATGGACTGAACAAGAAACCACCAAAAATTTTAACAAGTCATTGTTCTCACAACACTGAGGACCAGTCATTCGAAATGACTTCTCCATGCATTTTATGCATTGGTAAAAGCACTATGATGAAAAGTGTGATATGTTTTCAGGTATCTCCTATACTAATAGAGCCACATGCTCACCGGTTTGCCACATGATGTAGGCCTATAGACTGAACAAGAAACCACCAAAAATTTTAACCAGTCATCGTTCTCACAACACTGAGGACCAGTCATTCGAAATGACTTCTCCATGCATTTTATGCATTGGTAAAAGCACTATGATGAAAAGTGTGATATGTTTTCAGGTATCTCCTATACTAATAGAGCCACATGCTCACCGGTTTGCCACATGATGTAGGCCTATGGACTGAACAAGAAACCACCAAAAATTTTAACCAGTCATCGTTCTCACAACACTGAGGACCAGTCATTCGAAATGACTTCTCCATGCATTTTATGCATTGGTAAAAGCACTATGATGAAAAGTGTGATATGTTTTCAGGTATCTCCTATACTAATAGAGCCACATGCTCACCGGTTTGCCACATGATGTAGGCCTATGGACTGAACAAGAAACCACCAAAAATTTTAACCAGTCATCGTTCTCACAACGCTGAGGACCAGTCATTCGAAATAACTTCTCCATGCATTTTATGCATTGGTAAAAGCACTATAATGAAAAGTGTGATATGTTTTCAGGTATCTCCTATACTAATAGAGCCACATGCTCACCGGTTTGCCACATGATGTAGGCCTATGGACTGAACAAGAAACCACCAAAAATTTTAACCAGTCATCGTTCTCACAACACTGAGGACCAGTCATTCGAAATGACTTCTCCATGCATTTTATTCATTGGTAAAAGCACTACGATGAAAAGTGTGATATGTTTTCAGGTATCTCCTATACTAATAGAGCCACATGCTCACCGGTTTGCCACATGATGTAGGCCTATGGACTGAACAAGAAACCACCAAAAATTTTAACCAGTCATCGTTCTCACAACGCTGAGGACCAGTCATTCGAAATGACTTCTCCATGCATTTTATGCATTGGTAAAAGCACTATGATGAAAAGTGTGATATGTTTTCAGGTATCTCCTATACTAATAGAGCCACATGCTCACCGGTTTGCCACATGATGTAGGCCTATGGACTGAACAAGAAACCACCAAAAATTTTAACCAGTCATCGTTCTCACAACGCTGAGGACCAGTCATTCGAAATGACTTCTCCATGCATTTTATGCATTGGTAAAAGCACTATGATGAAAAGTGTGATATGTTTTCAGGTATCTCCTATACTAATAGAGCCACATGCTCACCGGTTTGCCACATGATGTAGGCCTATGGACTGAACAAGAAACCACCAAAAATTTTAACCAGTCATCGTTCTCACAACACTGAGGACCAGTCATTCGAAATGACTTCTCCATGCATTTTATGCATTGGTAAAAGCACTATGATGAAAAGTGTGATATGTTTTCAGGTATCTCCTATACTAATAGAGCCACATGCTCACCGGTTTGCCACATGATGTAGGCCTATGGACTGAACAAGAAACCACCAAAAATTTTAACCAGTCATCGTTCTCACAACACTGAGGACCAGTCATTCGAAATGACTTCTCCATGCATTTTATGCATTGGTAAAAGCACTATGATGAAAAGTGTGATATGTTTTCAGGTATCTCCTATACTAATAGCGCCACATGCTCACCGGTTTGCCACATGATGTAGGCCTATGGACTGAACAAGAAACCACCAAAAATTTTAACCAGTCATCGTTCTCACAACACTGAGGACCAGTCATTCGAAATGACTTCTCCATGCATTTTATGCATTGGTAAAAGCACTATGATGAAAAGTGTGATATGTTTTCAGGTATCTCCTATACTAATAGAGCCACATGCTCACCGGTTTGCCACATGATGTAGGCCTATGGACTGAACAAGAAACCACCAAAAATTTTAACCAGTCATCGTTCTCACAACACTGAGGACCAGTCATTCGAAATGACTTCTCCATGCATTTTATGCATTGGTAAAAGCACTATGATGAAAAGTGTGATATGTTTTCAGGTATCTCCTATACTAATAGAGCCACATGCTCACCGGTTTGCCACATGATGTAGGCCTATGGACTGAACAAGAAACCACCAAAAATTTTAACCAGTCATCGTTCTCACAACACTGAGTACCAGTCATTCTAAATGACTTCTCCATGCATTTTATGCATTGGTAAAAGCACTATGATGAAAAGTGTGATATGTTTTCAGGTATCTCCTATACTAATAGAGCCACATGCTCACCGTTTGCCACATGATGTAGGCCTATGGACTGAACAAGAAACCACCAAAAATTTTAACCAGTCATCGTTCTCACAACACTGAGGACCAGTCATTCGAAATGACTTCTCCATGCATTTTATGCATTGGTAAAAGCACTATGATGAAAAGTGTGATATGTTTTCAGGTATCTCCTATACTAATAGCGCCACATGCTCACCGGTTTGCCACATGATGTAGGCCTATGGACTGAACAAGAAACCACCAAAAATTTTAACCAGTCATCGTTCTCACAACACTGAGGACCAGTCATTCGAAATGACTTCTCCATGCATTTTATGCATTGGTAAAAGCACTATGATGAAAAGTGTGATATGTTTTCAGGTATCTCCTATACTAATAGAGCCACATGCTCACCGGTTTGCCACATGATGTAGGCCTATAGACTGAACAAGAAACCACCAAAAATTTTAACCAGTCATCGTTCTCACAACACTGAGGACCAGTCATTCGAAATGACTTCTCCATGCATTTTATGCATTGGTAAAAGCACTATGATGAAAAGTGTGATATGTTTTCAGGTATCTCCTATACTAATAGAGCCACATGCTCACCGGTTTGCCACATGATGTAGGCCTATGGACTGAACAAGAAACCACCAAAAATTTTAACCAGTCATCGTTCTCACAACACTGAGGACCAGTCATTCGAAATGACTTCTCCATGCATTTTATGCAATGGTAAAAGCACTATGATGAAAAGTGTGATATGTTTTCAGGTATCTCCTATACTAATAGAGCCACATGCTCACCGGTTTGCCACATTATGTAGGCCTATGGACTGAACAAGAAACCACCAAAAATTTTCACCAGTCATCGTTCTCACAACACTGAGGACCAGTCATTCGAAATGACTTCTCCATGCATTTTATGCATTGGTAAAAGCACTATGATGAAAAGTGTGATATGTTTTCAGGTATCTCCTATACTAATAGAGCCACATGCTCACCGGTTTGCCACATGATGTAGGCCTATGGACTGAACAAGAAACCACCAAAAATTTTAACCAGTCATCGTTCTCACAACACTGAGGACCAGCCATTCGAAATGACTTCTCCATGCATTTTATGCATTGGTAAAAGCACTATGATGAAAAGTGTGATATGTTTTCAGGTATCTCCTATACTAATAGAGCCACATGCTCACCGGTTTGCCACATGATGTAGGCCTATGGACTGAACAAGAAACCACCAAAAATTTTAACCAGTCATCGTTCTCACAACACTGAGGACCAGTCATTCGAAATGACTTCTCCATGCATTTTATGCATTGGTAAAAGCACTATGATGAAAAGTGTGATATGTTTTCAGGTATCTCCTATACTAATAGAGCCACATGCTCACCGGTTTGCCACATGATGTAGGCCTATGGACTGAACAAGAAACCACCAAAAATTTTAACCAGTCATCGTTCTCACAACACTGAGGACCAGTCATTCGAAATGACTTCTCCATGCATTTTATGCATTGGTAAAAGCACTATGATGAAAAGTGTGATATGTTTTCAGGTATCTCCTATATTATTAGAGCCACATGCTCACCGGTTTGCCACATGATGTAGGCCTGTGGACTGAACAAGAAACCACCAAAAATTTTAACCAGTCATCGTTCTCACAACACTGAGGACCAGTCATTCGAAATGACTTCTCCATGCATTTTATGCATTGGTAAAAGCACTATGATGAAAAGTGTGATATGTTTTCAGGTATCTCCTATACTAATAGAGCCACATGCTCACCGGTTTGCCACATGATGTGGGCCTATGGACTGAACAAGAAACCACCAAAAATTTTAACCAGTCATCGTTCTCACAACACTGAGGACCAGTCATTCGAAATGACTTCTCCATGCATTTTATGCATTGGTAAAAGCACTATGATGAAAAGTGTGATATGTTTTCAGGTATCTCCTATACTAATAGAGCCACATGCTCACCGGTTTGCCACATGATGTAGGCCTATGGACTGAACAAGAAACCACCAAAAATTTTAACCAGTCATCGTTCTCACAACACTGAGGACCAGTCATTCGAAATGACTTCTCCATGCATTTTATGCATTGGTAAAACCACTATGATGAAAAGTGTGATATGTTTTCAGGTATCTCCTATACTAATAGAGCCACATGCTCACCGGTTTGCCACATGATGTAGGCCTATGGACTGAACAAGAAACCACCAAAAATTTTAACCAGTCATCGTTCTCACAACACTGAGGACCAGTCATTCGAAATGACTTCTCCATGCATTTTATGCATTAGTAAAAGCACTATGATGAAAAGTGTGATATGTTTTCAGGTATCTCCTATACTAATAGAGCCACATGCTCACCGGTTTGCCACATGATGTAGGCCTATGGACTGAACAAGAAACCACCAAAAATTTTAACCAGTCATCCTTCTCACAACACTGAGGACCAGTCATTCGAAATGACTTCTCCATGCATTTTATGCATTGGTAAAAGCACTATGATGAAAAGTGTGATATGTTTTCAGGTATCTCCTATACTAATAGAGCCACATGCTCACCGGTTTGCCACATGATGTGGGCCTATGGACTGAACAAGAAACCACCAAAAATTTTAACCAGTCATCGTTCTCACAACACTGAGGACCAGTCATTCGAAATGACTTCTCCATGCATTTTATGCATTGGTAAAAGCACTATGATGAAAAGTGTGATATGTTTTCAGGTATCTCCTATACTAATAGAGCCACATGCTCACCGGTTTGCCACATGATGTAGGCCTATGGACTGAACAAGAAACCACCAAAAATTTTAACCAGTCATCGTTCTCACAACACTGAGGACCAGTCATTCGAAATGACTTCTCCATGCATTTTATGCATTGGTAAAACCACTATGATGAAAAGTGTGATATGTTTTCAGGTATCTCCTATACTAATAGAGCCACATGCTCACCGGTTTGCCACATGATGTAGGCCTATGGACTGAACAAGAAACCACCAAAAATTTTAACCAGTCATCGTTCTCACAACACTGAGGACCAGTCATTCGAAATGACTTCTCCATGCATTTTATGCATTAGTAAAAGCACTATGATGAAAAGTGTGATATGTTTTCAGGTATCTCCTATACTAATAGAGCCACATGCTCACCGGTTTGCCACATGATGTAGGCCTATGGACTGAACAAGAAACCACCAAAAATTTTAACCAGTCATCCTTCTCACAACACTGAGGACCAGTCATTCGAAATGACTTCTCCATGCATTTTATGCATTGGTAAAAGCACTATGATGAAAAGTGTGATATGTTTTCAGGTATCTCCTATACTAATAGAGCCACATGCTCACCGGTTTGCCACATGATGTAGGCCTATGGACTGAACAAGAAACCACCAAAAATTTTAACCAGTCATCGTTCTCACAACACTGAGGACCAGTCATTCGAAATGACTTCTCCATGCATCTTATGCATTGGTAAAAGCACTATGATGAAAAGTGTGATATGTTTTCAGGTATCTCCTATACTAATAGAGCCACATGCTCACCGGTTTGCCACATGATGTAGGCCTATGGACTGAACAAGAAACCACCAAAAATTTTAACCAGTCATCGCTCTCACAACACTGAGGACCAGTCATTCGAAATGACTTCTCCATGCATTTTATGCATTGCTAAAAGCACTATGATGAAAAGTGTGATATGTTTTCAGGTATCTCCTATACTAATAGAGCCACATGCTCACCGGTTTGCCACATGATGTAGGCCTATGGACTGAACAAGAAACCACCAAAAATTTTAACCAGTCATCGTTCTCACAACACTGAGGACCAGTCATTCGAAATGACTTCTCCATGCATTTTATGCATTGGTAAAAGCACTATGATGAAAAGTGTGATATGTTTTCAGGTATCTCCTATACTAATAGAGCCACATGCTCACCGGTTTGCCACATGATGTAGGCCTATGGACTGAACAAGAAACCACCAAAAATTTTAACCAGTCATCGTTCTCACAACACTGAGGACCAGTCATTCGAAATGACTTCTCCATGCATTTTATGCATTGGTAAAAGCACTATGATGAAAAGTGTGATATGTTTTCAGGTATCTCCTATATTATTAGAGCCACATGCTCACCGGTTTGCCACATGATGTAGGCCTGTGGACTGAACAAGAAACCACCAAAAATTTTAACCAGTCATCGTTCTCACAACACTGAGGACCAGTCATTCGAAATGACTTCTCCATGCATTTTATGCATTGGTAAAAGCACTATGATGAAAAGTGTGATATGTTTTCAGGTATCTCCTATACTAATAGAGCCACATGCTCACCGGTTTGCCACATGATGTGGGCCTATGGACTGAACAAGAAACCACCAAAAATTTTAACCAGTCATCGTTCTCACAACACTGAGGACCAGTCATTCGAAATGACTTCTCCATGCATTTTATGCATTGGTAAAAGCACTATGATGAAAAGTGTGATATGTTTTCAGGTATCTCCTATACTAATAGAGCCACATGCTCACCGGTTTGCCACATGATGTAGGCCTATGGACTGAACAAGAAACCACCAAAAATTTTAACCAGTCATCGTTCTCACAACACTGAGGACCAGTCATTCGAAATGACTTCTCCATGCATTTTATGCATTGGTAAAACCACTATGATGAAAAGTGTGATATGTTTTCAGGTATCTCCTATACTAATAGAGCCACATGCTCACCGGTTTGCCACATGATGTAGGCCTATGGACTGAACAAGAAACCACCAAAAATTTTAACCAGTCATCGTTCTCACAACACTGAGGACCAGTCATTCGAAATGACTTCTCCATGCATTTTATGCATTAGTAAAAGCACTATGATGAAAAGTGTGATATGTTTTCAGGTATCTCCTATACTAATAGAGCCACATGCTCACCGGTTTGCCACATGATGTAGGCCTATGGACTGAACAAGAAACCACCAAAAATTTTAACCAGTCATCCTTCTCACAACACTGAGGACCAGTCATTCGAAATGACTTCTCCATGCATTTTATGCATTGGTAAAAGCACTATGATGAAAAGTGTGATATGTTTTCAGGTATCTCCTATACTAATAGAGCCACATGCTCACCGGTTTGCCACATGATGTGGGCCTATGGACTGAACAAGAAACCACCAAAAATTTTAACCAGTCATCGTTCTCACAACACTGAGGACCAGTCATTCGAAATGACTTCTCCATGCATTTTATGCATTGGTAAAAGCACTATGATGAAAAGTGTGATATGTTTTCAGGTATCTCCTATACTAATAGAGCCACATGCTCACCGGTTTGCCACATGATGTAGGCCTATGGACTGAACAAGAAACCACCAAAAATTTTAACCAGTCATCGTTCTCACAACACTGAGGACCAGTCATTCGAAATGACTTCTCCATGCATTTTATGCATTGGTAAAACCACTATGATGAAAAGTGTGATATGTTTTCAGGTATCTCCTATACTAATAGAGCCACATGCTCACCGGTTTGCCACATGATGTAGGCCTATGGACTGAACAAGAAACCACCAAAAATTTTAACCAGTCATCGTTCTCACAACACTGAGGACCAGTCATTCGAAATGACTTCTCCATGCATTTTATGCATTAGTAAAAGCACTATGATGAAAAGTGTGATATGTTTTCAGGTATCTCCTATACTAATAGAGCCACATGCTCACCGGTTTGCCACATGATGTAGGCCTATGGACTGAACAAGAAACCACCAAAAATTTTAACCAGTCATCCTTCTCACAACACTGAGGACCAGTCATTCGAAATGACTTCTCCATGCATTTTATGCATTGGTAAAAGCACTATGATGAAAAGTGTGATATGTTTTCAGGTATCTCCTATACTAATAGAGCCACATGCTCACCGGTTTGCCACATGATGTAGGCCTATGGACTGAACAAGAAACCACCAAAAATTTTAACCAGTCATCGTTCTCACAACACTGAGGACCAGTCATTCGAAATGACTTCTCCATGCATTTTATGCATTGGTAAAAGCACTATGATGAAAAGTGTGATATGTTTTCAGGTATCTCCTATACTAATAGAGCCACATGCTCACCGGTTTGCCACATGATGTAGGCCTATGGACTGAACAAGAAACCACCAAAAATTTTAACCAGTCATCGCTCTCACAACACTGAGGACCAGTCATTCGAAATGACTTCTCCATGCATTTTATGCATTGCTAAAAGCACTATGATGAAAAGTGTGATATGTTTTCAGGTATCTCCTATACTAATAGAGCCACATGCTCACCGGTTTGCCACATGATGTAGGCCTATGGACTGAACAAGAAACCACCAAAAATTTTAACCAGTCATCGTTCTCACAACACTGAGGACCAGTCATTCGAAATGACTTCTCCATGCATTTTATGCAATGGTAAAAGCACTATGATGAAAAGTGTGATATGTTTTCAGGTATCTCCTATACTAATAGAGCCACATGCTCACCGGTTTGCCACATGATGTAGGCCTATGGACTGAACAAGAAACCACCAAAAATTTTCACCAGTCATCGTTCTCACAACACTGAGGACCAGTCATTCGAAATGACTTCTCCATGCATTTTATGCATTGGTAAAAGCACTATGATGAAAAGTGTGATATGTTTTCAGGTATCTCCTATACTAATAGAGCCACATGCTCACCGGTTTGCCACATGATGTAGGCCTATGGACTGAACAAGAAACCACCAAAAATTTTAACCAGTCATCGTTCTCACAACACTGAGGACCAGTCATTCGAAATGACTTCTCCATGCATTTTATGCATTGGTAAAAGCACTATGATGAAAAGTGTGATATGTTTTCAGGTATCTCCTATACTAATAGAGCCACATGCTCACCGGTTTGCCACATGATTTGGGCCTATGGACTGAACAAGAAACCACCAAAAATTTTAACCAGTCATCGTTCTCACAACACTGAGGACCAGTCATTCGAAATGACTTCTCCATGCATTTTATGCATTGGTAAAAGCACTATGATGAAAAGTGTGATATGTTTTCAGGTATCTCCTATACTAATAGAGCCACATGCTCACCGGTTTGCCACATGATGTAGGCCTATGGACTGAACAAGAAACCACCAAAAATTTTAACCAGTCATCGTTCTCACAACACTGAGGACCAGTCATTCGAAATGACTTCTCCATGCATTTTATGCATTGGTAAAACCACTATGATGAAAAGTGTGATATGTTTTCAGGTATCTCCTATACTAATAGAGCCACATGCTCACCGGTTTGCCACATGATGTAGGCCTATGGACTGAACAAGAAACCACCAAAAATTTTAACCAGTCATCGCTCTCACAACACTGAGGACCAGTCATTCGAAATGACTTCTCCATGCATTTTATGCATTGCTAAAAGCACTATGATGAAAGGTGTGATATGTTTTCAGGTATCTCCTATACTAATAGAGCCACATGCTCACCGGTTTGCCACATGATGTAGGCCTATGGACTGAACAAGAAACCACCAAAAATTTTAACCAGTCATCGTTCTCACAACACTGAGGACCAGTCATTCGAAATGACTTCTCCATGCATTTTATGCAATGGTAAAAGCACTATGATGAAAAGTGTGATATGTTTTCAGGTATCTCCTATACTAATAGAGCCACATGCTCACCGGTTTGCCACATGATGTAGGCCTATGGACTGAACAAGAAACCACCAAAAATTTTAACCAGTCATCGTTCTCACAACACTGAGGACCAGTCATTCGAAATGACTTCTCCATGCATTTTATGCATTGGTAAAAGCACTATGATGAAAAGTGTGATATGTTTTCTGGTATCTCCTATACTAATAGAGCCACATGCTCACCGGTTTGCCACATGATGTAGGCCTATGGACTGAACAAGAAACCACCAAAAATTTTAACCAGTCATCGTTCTCACAACACTGAGGACCAGCCATTCGAAATGACTTCTCCATGCATTTTATGCATTGGTAAAAGCACTATGATGAAAAGTGTGATATGTTTTCAGGTATCTCCTATACTAATAGAGCCACATGCTCACCGGTTTGCCACATGATGTAGGCCTATGGACTGAACAAGAAACCACCAAAAATTTTAACCAGTCATCGTTCTCACAACACTGAGGACCAGTCATTTGAAATGACTTCTCCATGCATTTTATGCATTGGTAAAAGCACTATGATGAAAAGTGTGATATGTTTTCAGGTATCTCCTATACTAATAGAGCCACATGCTCACCGGTTTGCCACATGATGTAGGCCTATGGACTGAACAAGAAACCACCAAAAATTTTAACCAGTCATCGTTCTCACAACACTGAGGACCAGTCATTCGAAATGACTTCTCCATGCATTTTATGCATTGGTAAAAGCACTATGATGAAAAGTGTGATATGTTTTCAGGTATCTCCTATATTATTAGAGCCACATGCTCACCGGTTTGCCACATGATGTAGGCCTGTGGACTGAACAAGAAACCACCAAAAATTTTAACCAGTCATCGTTCTCACAACACTGAGGACCAGTCATTCGAAATGACTTCTCCATGCATTTTATGCATTGGTAAAAGCACTATGATGAAAAGTGTGATATGTTTTCAGGTATCTCCTATACTAATAGAGCACATGCTCACCGGTTTGCCACATGATTTGGGCCTATGGACTGAACAAGAAACCACCAAAAATTTTAACCAGTCATCGTTCTCACAACACTGAGGACCAGTCATTCGAAATGACTTCTCCATGCATTTTATGCATTGGTAAAAGCACTATGATGAAAAGTGTGATATGTTTTCAGGTATCTCCTATACTAATAGAGCCACATGCTCACCGGTTTGCCACATGATGTAGGCCTATGGACTGAACAAGAAACCACCAAAAATTTTAACCAGTCATCGTTCTCACAACACTGAGGACCAGTCATTCGAAATGACTTCTCCATGCATTTTATGCATTGGTAAAACCACTATGATGAAAAGTGTGATATGTTTTCAGGTATCTCCTATACTAATAGAGCCACATGCTCACCGGTTTGCCACATGATGTAGGCCTATGGACTGAACAAGAAACCACCAAAAATTTTAACCAGTCATCGCTCTCACAACACTGAGGACCAGTCATTCGAAATGACTTCTCCATGCATTTTATGCATTGCTAAAAGCACTATGATGAAAAGTGTGATATGTTTTCAGGTATCTCCTATACTAATAGAGCCACATGCTCACCGGTTTGCCACATGATGTAGGCCTATGGACTGAACAAGAAACCACCAAAAATTTTAACCAGTCATCGTTCTCACAACACTGAGGACCAGTCATTCGAAATGACTTCTCCATGCATTTTATGCAATGGTAAAAGCACTATGATGAAAAGTGTGATATGTTTTCAGGTATCTCCTATACTAATAGAGCCACATGCTCACCGGTTTGCCACATGATGTAGGCCTATGGACTGAACAAGAAACCACCAAAAATTTTAACCAGTCATCGTTCTCACAACACTGAGGACCAGTCATTCGAAATGACTTCTCCATGCATTTTATGCATTGGTAAAAGCACTATGATGAAAAGTGTGATATGTTTTCTGGTATCTCCTATACTAATAGAGCCACATGCTCACCGGTTTGCCACATGATGTAGGCCTATGGACTGAACAAGAAACCACCAAAAATTTTAACCAGTCATCGTTCTCACAACACTGAGGACCAGCCATTCGAAATGACTTCTCCATGCATTTTATGCATTGGTAAAAGCACTATGATGAAAAGTGTGATATGTTTTCAGGTATCTCCTATACTAATAGAGCCACATGCTCACCGGTTTGCCACATGATGTAGGCCTATGGACTGAACAAGAAACCACCAAAAATTTTAACCAGTCATCGTTCTCACAACACTGAGGACCAGTCATTTGAAATGACTTCTCCATGCATTTTATGCATTGGTAAAAGCACTATGATGAAAAGTGTGATATGTTTTCAGGTATCTCCTATACTAATAGAGCCACATGCTCACCGGTTTGCCACATGATGTAGGCCTATGGACTGAACAAGAAACCACCAAAAATTTTAACCAGTCATCGTTCTCACAACACTGAGGACCAGTCATTCGAAATGACTTCTCCATGCATTTTATGCATTGGTAAAAGCACTATGATGAAAAGTGTGATATGTTTTCAGGTATCTCCTATATTATTAGAGCCACATGCTCACCGGTTTGCCACATGATGTAGGCCTGTGGACTGAACAAGAAACCACCAAAAATTTTAACCAGTCATCGTTCTCACAACACTGAGGACCAGTCATTCGAAATGACTTCTCCATGCATTTTATGCATTGGTAAAAGCACTATGATGAAAAGTGTGATATGTTTTCAGGTATCTCCTATACTAATAGAGCCACATGCTCACCGGTTTGCCACATGATGTAGGCCTATGGACTGAACAAGAAACCACCAAAAATTTTAACCAGTCATCGTTCTCACAACACTGAGGACCAGTCATTCGAAATGACTTCTCCATGCATTTTATGCATTGGTAAAAGCACTATGATGAAAAGTGTGATATGTTTTCAGGTATCTCCTATACTAATAGAGCCACATGCTCACCGGTTTGCCACATGATGTAGGCCTATGGACTGAACAAGAAACCACCAAAAATTTTAACCAGTCATCGTTCTCACAACACTGAGGACCAGTCATTCGAAATGACTTCTCCATGCATTTTATGCATTGGTAAAACCACTATGATGAAAAGTGTGATATGTTTTCAGGTATCTCCTATACTAATAGAGCCACATGCTCACCGGTTTGCCACATGATGTAGGCCTATGGACTGAACAAGAAACCACCAAAAATTTTAACCAGTCATCGTTCTCACAACACTGAGGACCAGTCATTCGAAATGACTTCTCCATGCATTTTATGCATTAGTAAAAGCACTATGATGAAAAGTGTGATATGTTTTCAGGTATCTCCTATACTAATAGAGCCACATGCTCACCGGTTTGCCACATGATGTAGGCCTATGGACTGAACAAGAAACCACCAAAAATTTTAACCAGTCATCCTTCTCACAACACTGAGGACCAGTCATTCGAAATGACTTCTCCATGCATTTTATGCATTGGTAAAAGCACTATGATGAAAAGTGTGATATGTTTTCAGGTATCTCCTATACTAATAGAGCCACATGCTCACCGGTTTGCCACATGATGTAGGCCTATGGACTGAACAAGAAACCACCAAAAATTTTAACCAGTCATCGTTCTCACAACACTGAGGACCAGTCATTCGAAATGACTTCTCCATGCATTTTATGCATTGGTAAAAGCACTATGATGAAAAGTGTGATATGTTTTCAGGTATCTCCTATACTAATAGAGCCACATGCTCACCGGTTTGCCACATGATGTAGGCCTATGGACTGAACAAGAAACCACCAAAAATTTTAACCAGTCATCGCTCTCACAACACTGAGGACCAGTCATTCGAAATGACTTCTCCATGCATTTTATGCATTGCTAAAAGCACTATGATGAAAAGTGTGATATGTTTTCAGGTATCTCCTATACTAATAGAGCCACATGCTCACCGGTTTGCCACATGATGTAGGCCTATGGACTGAACAAGAAACCACCAAAAATTTTAACCAGTCATCGTTCTCACAACACTGAGGACCAGTCATTCGAAATGACTTCTCCATGCATTTTATGCAATGGTAAAAGCACTATGATGAAAAGTGTGATATGTTTTCAGGTATCTCCTATACTAATAGAGCCACATGCTCACCGGTTTGCCACATGATGTAGGCCTATGGACTGAACAAGAAACCACCAAAAATTTTAACCAGTCATCGTTCTCACAACACTGAGGACCAGTCATTCGAAATGACTTCTCCATGCATTTTATGCATTGGTAAAAGCACTATGATGAAAAGTGTGATATGTTTTCTGGTATCTCCTATACTAATAGAGCCACATGCTCACCGGTTTGCCACATGATGTAGGCCTATGGACTGAACAAGAAACCACCAAAAATTTTAACCAGTCATCGTTCTCACAACACTGAGGACCAGCCATTCGAAATGACTTCTCCATGCATTTTGTGCATTGGTAAAAGCACTATGATGAAAAGTGTGATATGTTTTCAGGTATCTCCTATACTAATAGAGCCACATGCTCACCGGTTTGCCACATGATGTAGGCCTATGGACTGAACAAGAAACCACCAAAAATTTTAACCAGTCATCGTTCTCACAACACTGAGGACCAGTCATTCGAAATGACTTCTCCATGCATTTTATGCATTGGTAAAAGCACTATGATGAAAAGTGTGATATGTTTTCAGGTATCTCCTATACTAATAGAGCCACATGCTCACCGGTTTGCCACATGATGTAGGCCTATGGACTGAACAAGAAACCACCAAAAATTTTAACCAGTCATCGTTCTCACAACACTGAGGACCAGTCATTCGAAATAAAATGCATGGAGAAGTCATTTCGAATGACTGGTCCTCAGTGTTGTGAGAACGATGACTGGTTAAAATTTTTGGTGGTTTCTTGTTCAGTCCATAGGCCTACATCATGTGGCAAACCGGTGAGCATGTGGCTCTATTAGTATAGGAGATACCTGAAAACATATCACACTTTTCATCATAGTGCTTTTACCAATGCATAAAATGCATGGAGAAGTCATTTCGAATGACTGGTCCTCAGTGTTGTGAGAACGATGACTGGTTAAATTTTTTGGTGGTTTCTTGTTCAGTCCATAGGCCTACATCATGTGGCAAACCGGTGAGCATGTGGCTCTATTAGTATAGGAGATACCTGAAAACATATCACACTTTTCATCATAGTGCTTTTACCAATGCATAAAATGCCTATGGACTGAACAAGAAACCACCAAAAATTTTAACCAGTCATGGTTCTCACAACACTGAGGACCAGTCATTCGAAATGACTTCTCCATGCATTTTATGCATTGGTAAAAGCACTATGATGAAAAGTGTGATATGTTTTCAGGTATCTCCTATACTAATAGAGCCACATGCTCACCGGTTTGCCACATGATGTAGGCCTATGGACTGAACAAGAAACCACCAAAAATTTTAACCAGTCATCATTCTCACAACACTGAGGACCAGTCATTCGAAATGACTTCTCCATGCATTTTATGCATTGGTAAAAGCACTATGATGAAAAGTGTGATATGTTTTCAGGTATCTCCTATACTAATAGAGCCACATGCTCACCGGTTTGCCACATGATGTAGGCCTATGGACTGAACAAGAAACCACCAAAAATTTTAACCAGTCATCGTTCTCACAACACTGAGGACCAGTCATTCGAAATGACTTCTCCATGCATTTTATGCATTGGTAAAAGCACTATGATGAAAGTGTGATATGTTTTCAGGTATCTCCTATACTAATAGAGCCACATGCTCACCGGTTTGCCACATGATGTAGCCCTATGGACTGAACAAGAAACCACCAAAAATTTTAACCAGTCATCGTTCTCACAACACTGAGGACCAGTCATCCGAAATGACTTCTCCATGCATTTTATGCATTGGTAAAAGCACTATGATGAAAAGTGTAATATGTTTTCAGGTATCTCCTATACTAATAGAGCCACATGCTCACCGGTTTGCCACATGATGTAGGCCTATGGACTGAACAAGAAACCACCAAAAATTTTAACCAGTCATCGTTCTCACAACACTGAGGACCAGTCATCCGAAATGACTTCTCCATGCATTTTATGCATTGGTAAAAGCACTATGATGAAAAGTGTGATATGTTTTCAGGTATCTCCTATACTAATAGAGCCACATGCTCACCGGTTTGCCACATGATGTAGGCCTATGGACTGAACAAGAAACCACCAAAAATTTTAACCAGTCATCGTTCTCACAACACTGAGGACCAGTCATTCGAAATGACTTCTCCATGCATTTTATGCATTGGTAAAAGCACTATGATGAAAAGTGTGATGTTTTCAGGTATCTCCTATACTAATAGAGCCACATGCTCACCGGTTTGCCACATGATGTAGGCCTTTAGACTGAACAAGAAACCACCAAAAATTTTAACCAGTCATCGTTCTCACAACACTGAGGACCAGTCATTCGAAATGACCTCTCCATGCATTTTATGCATTGGTAAAAGCACTATGATGAAAAGTGTGATATGTTTTCAGGTATCTCCTATTCTAATAGAGCCACATGCTCACCGGTTTGCCACATGATGAAGGCCTATGGACTGAACAAGAAACCACCAAAAATTTTAACCAGTCATCGTTCTCACAACACTGAGGACCAGTCATTCGAAATGACCTCTCCATGCATTTTATGCATTGGTAAAAGCACTATGATGAAAAGTGTGATATGTTTTCAGGTATTTCCTATACTAATAGAGCCACATGCTCACCGGTTTGCCACATGATGTAGGCCTATGGACTGAACAAGAAACCACCAAAAATTTTAACCAGTCATCGTTCTCACAACACTGAGGACCAGTCATTCGAAATGACTTCTCCATGCATTTTATGCATTGGTAAAAGCACTATGATGAAAAGTGTGATATGTTTTCAGGTATCTCCTATACTAATAGAGCCACATGCTCACCGGTTTGCCACATGATGTAGGCCTATGGACTGAACAAGAAACCACCAAAAATTTTAACCAGTCATCGTTCTCACAACACTGAGGACCAGTCATTCGAAATGACTTCTCCATGCATTTTATGCATTGGTAAAAGCACTATGATGAAAAGTGTGATATGTTTTCAGGTATCTCCTATACTAATAGAGCCACATGCTCACCGGTTTGCCACATGATGTAGGCCTATGGACTGAACAAGAAACCACCAAAAATTTTAACCAGTCATTGTTCTCACAACACTGAGGACCAGTCATTCGAAATGACTTCTCCATGCATTTTATGCATTGGTAAAAGCACTATGATGAAAAGTGTGATATGTTTTCAGGTATCTCCTATACTAATAGAGCCACATGCTCACCGGTTTGCCACATGATGTAGGCCTATGGACTGAACAAGAAACCACCAAAAATTTTAACCAGTCATCGTTCTCACAACACTGAGGACCAGTCATTCGAAATGACTTCTCCATGCATTTTATGCATTGGTAAAAGCACTATGATGAAAAGTGTGATATGTTTTCAGGTATCTCCTATACTAATAGAGCCACATGCTCACCGGTTTGCCACATGATGTAGCCCTATGGACTGAACAAGAAACCACCAAAAATTTTAACCAGTCATCGTTCTCACAACACTGAGGACCAGTCATCCGAAATGACTTCTCCATGCATTTTATGCATTGGTAAAAGCACTATGATGAAAAGTGTAATATGTTTTCAGGTATCTCCTATACTAATAGAGCCACATGCTCACCGGTTTGCCACATGATGTAGGCCTATGGACTGAACAAGAAACCACCAAAAATTTTAACCAGTCATCGTTCTCACAACACTGAGGACCAGTCATCCGAAATGACTTCTCCATGCATTTTATGCATTGGTAAAAGCACTATGATGAAAAGTGTGATATGTTTTCAGGTATCTCCTATACTAATAGAGCCACATGCTCACCGGTTTGCCACATGATGTAGGCCTATGGACTGAACAAGAAACCACCAAAAATTTTAACCAGTCATCGTTCTCACAACACTGAGGACCAGTCATTCGAAATGACTTCTCCATGCATTTTATGCATTGGTAAAAGCACTATGATGAAAAGTGTGATGTTTTCAGGTATCTCCTATACTAATAGAGCCACATGCTCACCGGTTTGCCACATGATGTAGGCCTTTAGACTGAACAAGAAACCACCAAAAATTTTAACCAGTCATCGTTCTCACAACACTGAGGACCAGTCATTCGAAATGACCTCTCCATGCATTTTATGCATTGGTAAAAGCACTATGATGAAAAGTGTGATATGTTTTCAGGTATCTCCTATTCTAATAGAGCCACATGCTCACCGGTTTGCCACATGATGAAGGCCTATGGACTGAACAAGAAACCACCAAAAATTTTAACCAGTCATCGTTCTCACAACACTGAGGACCAGTCATTCGAAATGACCTCTCCATGCATTTTATGCATTGGTAAAAGCACTATGATGAAAAGTGTGATATGTTTTCAGGTATTTCCTATACTAATAGAGCCACATGCTCACCGGTTTGCCACATGATGTAGGCCTATGGACTGAACAAGAAACCACCAAAAATTTTAACCAGTCATCGTTCTCACAACACTGAGGACCAGTCATTCGAAATGACTTCTCCATGCATTTTATGCATTGGTAAAAGCACTATGATGAAAAGTGTGATATGTTTTCAGGTATCTCCTATACTAATAGAGCCACATGCTCACCGGTTTGCCACATGATGTAGGCCTATGGACTGAACAAGAAACCACCAAAAATTTTAACCAGTCATCGTTCTCACAACACTGAGGACCAGTCATTCGAAATGACTTCTCCATGCATTTTATGCATTGGTAAAAGCACTATGATGAAAAGTGTGATATGTTTTCAGGTATCTCCTATACTAATAGAGCCACATGCTCACCGGTTTGCCACATGATGTAGGCCTATGGACTGAACAAGAAACCACCAAAAATTTTAACCAGTCATTGTTCTCACAACACTGAGGACCAGTCATTCGAAATGACTTCTCCATGCATTTTATGCATTGGTAAAAGCACTATGATGAAAAGTGTGATATGTTTTCAGGTATCTCCTATACTAATAGAGCCACATGCTCACCGGTTTGCCACATGATGTAGGCCTATGGACTGAACAAGAAACCACCAAAAATTTTAACCAGTCATCGTTCTCACAACACTGAGGACCAGTCATTCGAAATGACTTCTCCATGCATTTTATGCATTGGTAAAAGCACTATGATGAAAAGTGTGATATGTTTTCAGGTATCTCCTATACTAATAGAGCCACATGCTCACCGGTTTGCCACATGATGTAGGCCTATGGACTGAACAAGAAACCACCAAAAATTTTAACCAGTCATCGTTCTCACAACACTGAGGACCAGTCATTCGAAATGACTTCTCCATGCATTTTATGCATTGGTAAAAGCACTATGATGAAAAGTGTGATATGTTTTCAGGTATCTCCTATACTAATAGAGCCACATGCTCACCGGTTTGCCACATGATGTAGGCCTATGGACTGAACAAGAAACCACCAAAAATTTTAACCAGTCATTGTTCTCACAACACTGAGGACCAGTCATTCGAAATGACTTCTCCATGCATTTTATGCATTGGTAAAAAGCACTATGATGAAAAGTGTGATATGTTTTCAGGTATCTCCTATACTAATAGAGCCACATGCTCACCGGTTTGCCACATGATGTAGGCCTATAGACTGAACAAGAAACCACCAAAAATTTTAACCAGTCATCGTTCTCACAACACTGAGGACCAGTCATTCGAAATGACTTCTCCATGCATTTTATGCATTGGTAAAAGCACTATGATGAAAAGTGTGATATGTTTTCAGGTATCTCCTATACTAATAGAGCCACATGCTCACCGGTTTGCCACATGATGTAGGCCTATGGACTGAACAAGAAACCACCAAAAATTTTAACCAGTCATCGTTCTCACAACACTGAGGACCAGTCATTCGAAATGACTTCTCCATGCATTTTATGCATTGGTAAAAGCACTATGATGAAAAGTGTGATGTTTTCAGGTATCTCCTATACTAATAGAGCCACATGCTCACAGGTTTGCCACATGATGTAGGCCTGTGGACTGAACAAGAAACCACCAAAAATTTTAACCAGTCATCGTTCTCACAACACTGAGGACCAGTCATTCGAAATGACTTCTCCATGCATTTTATGCATTGGTAAAAGCACTATGATGAAAAGTGTGATATGTTTTCAGGTATCTCCTATACTAATAGAGCCACATGCTCACCGGTTTGCCACATGATGTAGGCCTATGGACTGAACAAGAAACCACCAAAAATTTTAACCAGTCATCGTTCTCACAACACTGAGGACCAGTCATTCGAAATGACTTCTCCATGCATTTTATGCATTGGTAAAAGCACTATGATGAAAAGTGTGATATGTTTTCAGGTATCTCCTATACTAATAGAGCCACATGCTCACCGGTTTGCCACATGATGTAGGCCTATGGACTGAACAAGAAACCACCAAAAATTTTAACCAGTCATCGTTCTCACAACACTGAGGACCAGTCATCCGAAATGACTTCTCCATGCATTTTATGCATTGGTAAAAGCACTATGATGAAAAGTGTAATATGTTTTCAGGTATCTCCTATACTAATAGAGCCACATGCTCACCGGTTTGCCACATGATGTAGGCCTATGGACTGAACAAGAAACCACCAAAAATTTTAACCAGTCATCGTTCTCACAACACTGAGGACCAGTCATCCGAAATGACTTCTCCATGCATTTTATGCATTGGTAAAAGCACTATGATGAAAAGTGTGATATGTTTTCAGGTATTTCCTATACTAATAGAGCCACATGCTCACCGGTTTGCCACATGATGTAGGCCTATGGACTGAACAAGAAACCACCAAAAATTTTAACCAGTCATCGTTCTCACAACACTGAGGACCAGTCATTCGAAATGACTTCTCCATGCATTTTGTGCATTGGTAAAAGCACTATGATGAAAAGTGTGATATGTTTTCAGGTATCTCCTATACTAATAGAGCCACATGCTCACCGGCTTGCCACATGCTGTAGGCCTATGGACTGAACAAGAAACCACCAAAAATTTTAACCAGTCATCGTTCTCACAACACTGAGGACCAGTCATTCGAAATGACTTCTCCATGCATTTTATGCATTGGTAAAAGCACTATGATGAAAAGTGTGATATGTTTTCAGGTATCTCCTATACTAATAGAGCCACATGCTCACCGGTTTGCCACATGATGTAGGCCTATGGACTGAACAAGAAACCACCAAAAATTTTAACCAGTCATCGTTCTCACAACACTGAGGACCAGTCATTCGAAATGACTTCTCCATGCATTTTATGCATTGGTAAAAGCACTATGATGAAAAGTGTGATATGTTTTCAGGTATCTCCTATACTAATAGAGCCACATGCTCACCGGTTTGCCACATGATGTAGGCCTATGGACTGAACAAGAAACCACCAAAAATTTTAACCAGTCATCGTTCTCACAACACTGAGGACCAGTCATCCGAAATGACTTCTCCATGCATTTTATGCATTGGTAAAAGCACTATGATGAAAAGTGTGATATGTTTTCAGGTATTTCCTATACTAATAGAGCCACATGCTCACCGGTTTGCCACATGATGTAGGCCTATGGACTGAACAAGAAACCACCAAAAATTTTAACCAGTCATCGTTCTCACAACACTGAGGACCAGTCATTCGAAATGACTTCTCCATGCATTTTATGCATTGGTAAAAGCACTATGATGAAAAGTGTGATATGTTTTCAGGTATCTCCTATACTAATAGAGCCACATGCTCACCGGTTTGCCACATGATGTAGGCCTATGGACTGAACAAGAAACCACCAAAAATTTTAACCAGTCATCGTTCTCACAACACTGAGGACCAGTCATTCGAAATGACTTCTTCATGCATTTTATGCATTGGTAAAAGCACTATGATGAAAAGTGTGATATGTTTTCAGGTATCTCCTATACTAATAGAGCCACATGCTCACCGGTTTAACACATGATGTAGGCCTATGGACTGAACAAGAAACCACCAAAAATTTTAACCAGTCATTGTTCTCACAACACTGAGGACCAGTCATTCGAAATGACTTCTCCATGCATTTTATGCATTGGTAAAAGCACTATGATGAAAAGTGTGATATGTTTTCAGGTATCTCCTATACTAATAGAGCCACATGCTCACAGGTTTGCCACATGATGTAGGCCTGTGGACTGAACAAGAAACCACCAAAAATTTTAACCAGTCATCGTTCTCACAACACTGAGGACCAGTCATCCGAAATGACTTCTCCATGCATTTTATGCATTGGTAAAAGCACTATGATGAAAAGTGTAATATGTTTTCAGGTATCTCCTATACTAATAGAGCCACATGCTCACCGGTTTGCCACATGATGTAGGCCTATGGACTGAACAAGAAACCACCAAAAATTTTAACCAGTCATCGTTCTCACAACACTGAGGACCAGTCATCCGAAATGACTTCTCCATGCATTTTATGCATTGGTAAAAGCACTATGATGAAAAGTGTGATATGTTTTCAGGTATTTCCTATACTAATAGAGCCACATGCTCACCGGTTTGCCACATGATGTAGGCCTATGGACTGAACAAGAAACCACCAAAAATTTTAACCAGTCATCGTTCTCACAACACTGAGGACCAGTCATTCGAAATGACTTCTCCATGCATTTTGTGCATTGGTAAAAGCACTATGATGAAAAGTGTGATATGTTTTCAGGTATCTCCTATACTAATAGAGCCACATGCTCACCGGCTTGCCACATGCTGTAGGCCTATGGACTGAACATGAAACCACCAAAAATTTTAACCAGTCATCGTTCTCACAACACTGAGGACCAGTCATTCGAAATGACTTCTCCATGCATTTTATGCATTGGTAAAAGCACTATGATGAAAAGTGTGATATGTTTTCAGGTATCTCCTATACTAATAGAGCCACATGCTCACCGGTTTGCCACATGATGTAGGCCTATGGACTGAACAAGAAACCACCAAAAATTTTAACCAGTCATCGTTCTCACAACACTGAGGACCAGTCATTCGAAATGACTTCTCCATGCATTTTATGCATTGGTAAAAGCACTATGATGAAAAGTGTGATATGTTTTCAGGTATCTCCTATACTAATAGAGCCACATGCTCACCGGTTTGCCACATGATGTAGGCCTATGGACTGAACAAGAAACCACCAAAAATTATAACCAGTCATCGTTCTCACAACACTGAGGACCAGTCATCCGAAATGACTTCTCCATGCATTTTATGCATTGGTAAAAGCACTATGATGAAAAGTGTGATATGTTTTCAGGTATCTCCTATTCTAATAGAGCCACATGCTCACCGGTTTGCCACATGATGAAGGCCTATGGACTGAACAAGAAACCACCAAAAATTTTAACCAGTCATCGTTCTCACAACACTGAGGACCAGTCATTCGAAATGACCTCTCCATGCATTTTATGCATTGGTAAAAGCACTATGATGAAAAGTGTGATATGTTTTCAGGTATTTCCTATACTAATAGAGCCACATGCTCACCGGTTTGCCACATGATGTAGGCCTATGGACTGAACAAGAAACCACCAAAAATTTTAACCAGTCATCGTTCTCACAACACTGAGGACCAGTCATTCGAAATGACTTCTCCATGCATTTTATGCATTGGTAAAAGCACTATGATGAAAAGTGTGATATGTTTTCAGGTATCTCCTATACTAATAGAGCCACATGCTCACCGGTTTGCCACATGATGTAGGCCTATGGACTGAACAAGAAACCACCAAAAATTTTAACCAGTCATCGTTCTCACAACACTGAGGACCAGTCATTCGAAATGACTTCTTCATGCATTTTATGCATTGGTAAAAGCACTATGATGAAAAGTGTGATATGTTTTCAGGTATCTCCTATACTAATAGAGCCACATGCTCACCGGTTTGCCACATGATGTAGGCCTATGGACTGAACAAGAAACCACCAAAAATTTTAACCAGTCATTGTTCTCACAACACTGAGGACCAGTCATTCGAAATGACTTCTCCATGCATTTTATGCATTGGTAAAAGCACTATGATGAAAAGTGTGATATGTTTTCAGGTATCTCCTATACTAATAGAGCCACATGCTCACCGGTTTGCCACATGATGTAGGCCTATAGACTGAACAAGAAACCACCAAAAATTTTAACCAGTCATCGTTCTCACAACACTGAGGACCAGTCATTCGAAATGACTTCTCCATGCATTTTATGCATTGGTAAAAGCACTATGATGAAAAGTGTGATATGTTTTCAGGTATCTCCTATACTAATAGAGCCACATGCTCACCGGTTTGCCACATGATGTAGGCCTATGGACTGAACAAGAAACCACCAAAAATTTTAACCAGTCATCGTTCTCACAACACTGAGGACCAGTCATTCGAAATGACTTCTCCATGCATTTTATGCATTGGTAAAAGCACTATGATGAAAAGTGTGATATGTTTTCAGGTATCTCCTATACTAATAGAGCCACATGCTCACCGGTTTGCCACATGATGTAGGCCTATGGACTGAACAAGAAACCACCAAAAATTTTAACCAGTCATCGTTCTCACAACGCTGAGGACCAGTCATTCGAAATAACTTCTCCATGCATTTTATGCATTGGTAAAAGCACTATAATGAAAAGTGTGATATGTTTTCAGGTATCTCCTATACTAATAGAGCCACATGCTCACCGGTTTGCCACATGATGTAGGCCTATGGACTGAACAAGAAACCACCAAAAATTTTAACCAGTCATCGTTCTCACAAAACTGAGGACCAGTCATTCGAAATGACTTCTCCATGCATTTTATGCATTGGTAAAAGCACTACGATGAAAAGTGTGATATGTTTTCAGGTATCTCCTATACTAATAGAGCCACATGCTCACCGGTTTGCCACATGATGTAGGCCTATGGACTGAACAAGAAACCACCAAAAATTTTAACCAGTCATCGTTCTCACAACGCTGAGGACCAGTCATTCGAAATGACTTCTCCATGCATTTTATGCATTGGTAAAAGCACTATGATGAAAAGTGTGATATGTTTTCAGGTATCTCCTATACTAATAGAGCCACATGCTCACCGGTTTGCCACATGATGTAGGCCTATGGACTGAACAAGAAACCACCAAAAATTTTAACCAGTCATCGTTCTCACAACACTGAGGACCAGTCATTCGAAATGACTTCTCCATGCATTTTATGCATTGGTAAAAGCACTATGATGAAAAGTGTGATATGTTTTCAGGTATCTCCTATACTAATAGCGCCACATGCTCACCGGTTTGCCACATGATGTAGGCCTATGGACTGAACAAGAAACCACCAAAAATTTTAACCAGTCATCGTTCTCACAACACTGAGGACCAGTCATTCGAAATGACTTCTCCATGCATTTTATGCATTGGTAAAAGCACTATGATGAAAAGTGTGATATGTTTTCAGGTATCTCCTATACTAATAGAGCCACATGCTCACCGGTTTGCCACATGATGTAGGCCTATGGACTGAACAAGAAACCACCAAAAATTTTAACAAGTCATCGTTCTCACAACACTGAGGACCAGTCATTCGAAATGACTTCTCCATGCATTTTATGCATTGGTAAAAGCACTACGATGAAAAGTGTGATATGTTTTCAGGTATCTCCTATACTAATAGAGCCACATGCTCACCGGTTTGCCACATGATGTAGGCCTATGGACTGAACAAGAAACCACCAAAAATTTTAACCAGTCATCGTTCTCACAACGCTGAGGACCAGTCATTCAAAATGACTTCTCCATGCATTTTATGCATTGGTAAAAGCACTATGATGAAAAGTGTGATATGTTTTCAGGTATCTCCTATACTAATAGAGCCACATGCTCACCGGTTTGCCACATGATGTAGGCCTATGGACTGAACAAGAAACCACCAAAAATTTTAACCAGTCGTCGTTCTCACAACACTGAGGACCAGTCATTCGAAATGACTTCTCCATGCATTTTATGCATTGGTAAAAGCACTATGATGAAAAGTGTGATATGTTTTCAGGTATCTCCTATACTAATAGAGCCACATGCTCACCGGTTTGCCACATGATGTAGGCCTATGGACTGAACAAGAAACCACCAAAAATTTTAACCAGTCATCGTTCTCACAACACTGAGGACCAGTCATTCGAAATGACTTCTCCATGCATTTTATGCATTGGTAAAAGCACTATGATGAAAAGTGTGATATGTTTTCAGGTATCTCCTATACTAATAGCGCCACATGCTCACCGGTTTGCCACATGATGTAGGCCTATGGACTGAACAAGAAACCACCAAAAATTTTAACCAGTCATCGTTCTCACAACACTGAGGACCAGTCATTCGAAATGACTTCTCCATGCATTTTATGCATTGGTAAAAGCACTATGATGAAAAGTGTGATATGTTTTCAGGTATCTCCTATACTAATAGAGCCACATGCTCACCGGTTTGCCACATGATGTAGGCCTATGGACTGAACAAGAAACCACCAAAAATTTTAACCAGTCATCGTTCTCACAACACTGAGGACCAGTCATTCGAAATGACTTCTCCATGCATTTTATGCATTGGTAAAAGCACTATGATGAAAAGTGTGATATGTTTTCAGGTATCTCCTATACTAATAGAGCCACATGCTCACCGGTTTGCCACATGATGTAGGCCTATGGACTGAACAAGAAACCACCAAAAATTTTAACCAGTCATCGTTCTCACAACACTGAGGACCAGTCATTCTAAATGACTTCTCCATGCATTTTATGCATTGGTAAAAGCACTATGATGAAAAGTGTGATATGTTTTCAGGTATCTCCTATACTAATAGAGCCACATGCTCACCGGTTTGCCACATGATGTAGGCCTATGGACTGAACAAGAAACCACCAAAAATTTTAACCAGTCATTGTTCTCACAACACTGAGGACCAGTCATTCGAAATGACTTCTCCATGCATTTTATGCATTGGTAAAAGCACTATGATGAAAAGTGTGATATGTTTTCAGGTATCTCCTATACTAATAGAGCCACATGCTCACCGGTTTGCCACATGATGTAGGCCTATGGACTGAACAAGAAACCACCAAAAATTTTAACCAGTCATCGTTCTCACAACACTGAGGACCAGTCATTCGAAATGACTTCTCCATGCATTTTATGCATTGGTAAAAGCACTATGATGAAAAGTGTGATATGTTTTCAGGTATCTCCTATACTAATAGAGCCACATGCTCACCGGTTTGCCACATGATGTAGGCCTATGGACTGAACAAGAAACCACCAAAAATTTTAACCAGTCATCGTTCTCACAACACTGAGGACCAGTCATTCGAAATGACTTCTCCATGCATTTTATGCATTGGTAAAAGCACTATGATGAAAAGTGTGATATGTTTTCAGGTATCTCCTATACTAATAGAGCCACATGCTCACCGGTTTGCCACATGATGTAGGCCTATGGACTGAACAAGAAACCACCAAAAATTTTAACCAGTCATTGTTCTCACAACACTGAGGACCAGTCATTCGAAATGACTTCTCCATGCATTTTATGCATTGGTAAAAAGCACTATGATGAAAAGTGTGATATGTTTTCAGGTATCTCCTATACTAATAGAGCCACATGCTCACCGGTTTGCCACATGATGTAGGCCTATAGACTGAACAAGAAACCACCAAAAATTTTAACCAGTCATCGTTCTCACAACACTGAGGACCAGTCATTCGAAATGACTTCTCCATGCATTTTATGCATTGGTAAAAGCACTATGATGAAAAGTGTGATATGTTTTCAGGTATCTCCTATACTAATAGAGCCACATGC
>NW_027194771.1:0-72544 GCF_032444005.1 Ranitomeya imitator | reverse complement strand
TGAGCATGTGGCTCTATTTAGTATAGGAGATAACCTGAAAACATATCACTCTTTTCAATCATAGTGCTTTTACCAATGCAATAAAATGCATGGGAGAAGTCATGTCGAATGACTGGTCCATCAGTGTTGTGAGAACGATGACTGGTTAAATTTTTGGTGGTTTCTTGTTCAGTCCATAGGCCTACATCATGTGGACAACCGGTGAGCATGTGGCTCTATTAGTATAGGAGATATCTGAAAACATATCACACTTTTCATCATAGTGCTTTTACCAATGCATAAAATGCATGGAGAAGTCATTTCGAATGACTGGTCCTCAGTGTTGTGAGAACGATGACTGGTTAAAATTTTTGGTGGTTTCTTGTTCAGTCCATAGGCCTACATCATGTGGCAAACCGGTGAGCATGTGGCTCTATTAGTATAGGAGATACCTGAAAAACATATCACACTTTTCATCATAGTGCTTTTACCAATGCATAAAATGCATGGAGAAGTCATTTCGAATGACTGGTCCTCAGTGTTGTGAGAACGATGACTGGTTAAAATTTTTGGTGGTTTCTTGTTCAGTCCATAGGCCTACATCATGTGGCAAACCGGTGAGCATGTGGCTCTATTAGTATAGGAGATACCTGAAAACATATCACACTTTTCATCATAGTGCTTTTACCAATGCATAAAATGCATGGAGAAGTCATTTCGAATGACTGGTCCTCAGTGTTGTGAGAACGATGACTGGTTAAAATTTTTGGTGGTTTCTTGTTCAGTCCATAGGCCTACATTCATGTGGCAAACCGGTGAGCATGTGGCTCTATTAGTATAGGAGATACCTGAAAACATATCACACTTTTCATCATAGTGCTTTTACCAATGCATAAAATGCATGGAGAAGTCATTTCGAATGACTGGTCCTCAGTGTTGTGAGAACGATGACTGGTTAAAATTTTTGGTGGTTTCTTGTTCAGTCCATAGGCCTACATCATGTGGCAAACCGGTGAGCATGTGGCTCTATTAGTATAGGAGATACCTGAAAAACATATCACACTTTTCATCATAGTGCTTTTACCAATGCATAAAATGCATGGAGAAGTCATTTCGAATGACTGGTCCTCAGTGTTGTGAGAACGATGACTGGTTAAAATTTTTGGTGGTTTCTTGTTCAGTCCATAGGCCTACATCATGTGGCAAACCGGTGAGCATGTGGCTCTATTAGTATAGGAGATACCTGAAAACATATCACACTTTTCATCATAGTGCTTTTACCAATGCATAAAATGCATGGAGAAGTCATTTCGAATGACTGGTCCTCAGTGTTGTGAGAACGATGACTGGTTAAAATTTTTGGTGGTTTCTTGTTCAGTCCATAGGCCTACATCATGTGGCAAACCGGTGAGCATGTGGCTCTATTAGTATAGGAGATACCTGAAAACATATCACACTTTTCATCATAGTGCTTTTACCAATGCATAAAATGCATGGAGAAGTCATTTCGAATGACTGGTCCTCAGTGTTGTGAGAACGATGACTGGTTAAAATTTTTGGTGGTTTCTTGTTCAGTCCATAGGCCTACATCATGTGGCAAACCGGTGAGCATGTGGCTCTATTAGTATAGGAGATACCTGAAAACATATCACACTTTTCATCATAGTGCTTTTACCAATGCATAAAATGCATGGAGAAGTCATTTCGAATGACTGGTCCTCAGTGTTGTGAGAACGATGACTGGTTAAAATTTTTGGTGGTTTCTTGTTCAGTCCATAGGCCTACATCATGTGGCAAACCGGTGAGCAGTGTGGCTCTATTAGTATAGGAGATACCTGAAAACATATCACACTTTTCATCATAGTGCTTTTACCAATGCATAAAATGCATGGAGAAGTCATTTCGAATGACTGGTCCTCAGTGTTGTGAGAACGATGACTGGTTAAAATTTTTGGTGGTTTCTTGTTCAGTCCATAGGCCTACATCATGTGGCAAACCGGTGAGCATGTGGCTCTATTAGTATAGGAGATACCTGAAAACATATCACACTTTTCATCATAGTGCTTTTACCAATGCATAAAAATGCATGGAGAAGTCATTTCGAATGACTGGTCCTCAGTGTTGTGAGAACGATGACTGGTTAAAATTTTTGGTGGTTTCTTGTTCAGTCCATAGGCCTACATCATGTGGCAAACCGGTGAGCATGTGGCTCTATTAGTATAGGAGATACCTGAAAACATATCACACTTTTCATCATAGTGCTTTTACCAATGCATAAAATGCATGGAGAAGTCATTTCGAATGACTGGTCCTCAGTGTTGTGAGAATGATGACTGGTTAAAATTTTTGGTGGTTTCTTGTTCAGTCCATAGGCCTACATCATGTGGCAAACCGGTGAGCATGTGGCTCTATTAGTATAGGAGATACCTGGAAACATATCACACTTTTCATCATAGTGCTTTTACCAATGCATAAAATGCATGGAGAAGTCATTTCGAATGACTGGTCCTCAGTGTTGTGAGAACGATGACTGGTTAAAATTTTTGGTGGTTTCTTGTTCAGTCCATAGGCCTACATCATGTGGCACACCGGTGAGCATGTGGCTCTATTAGTATAGGAGATACCTGAAAACATATCACACTTTTCATCATAGTGCTTTTACCAATGCATAAAATGCATGGAGAAGTCATTTCGAATGACTGGTCCTCAGTGTTGTGAGAACGATGACTGGTTAAAATTTTTAGTGGTTTCTTGTTCAGTCCATAGGCCTACATCATGTGGCAAACCGTGTGAGCATGTGACTCTATTAGTATAGGAGATACCTGAAAAACATATCACTCTTTTCATCATAGTGCTTTTACCAATGCATAAAATGCATGGAGAAGTCATTTCGAATGACTGGTCCCTCAGTGTTGTGAGAACGATGACTGGTTAAAATTTTTGGTGGTTTCTTGTTCAGTCCATAGGCCTACATCATGTGGCAAACCGGTGAGCATGTGGCTCTATTAGTATAGGAGATACCTGAAAACATATCACACTTTTCATCATAGTGCTTTTACCAATGCATAAAATGCATGGAGAAGTCATTTCGAATGACTGGTCCTCAGTGTTGTGAGAACGATGACTGGTTAAAATTTTTGGTGGTTTCTTGTTCAGTCCATAGGCCCTACATCATGTGGCAAACCGGTGAGCATGTGGCTCTATTAGTATAGGAGATACCTGAAAACATATCACACTTTTCATCATAGTGCTTTTACCAATGCATAAAATGCATGGAGAAGTCATTTCGAATGACTGGTCCTCAGTGTTGTGAGAACGATGACTGGTTAAAATTTTTGGTGGTTTCTTGTTCAGTCCATAGGCCTACATCATGTGGCAAACCGGTGAGCATGTGGCTCTATTAGTATAGGAGATACCTGAAAACATATCACACTTTTCATCATAGTGCTTTTACCAATGCATAAAATGCATGGAGAAGTCATTTCGAATGACTGGTCCTCAGTGTTGTGAGAACGATGACTGGTTAAAATTTTTGGTGGTTTCTTGTTCAGTCCATAGGCCTACATCATGTGGCAAACCGGTGAGCATGTAGGCTCTATTAGTATAGGAGATACCTGAAAACATATCACACTTTTCATCATAGTGCTTTTACCAATGCATAAAATGCATGGAGAAGTCATTTCGAATGACTGGTCCTCAGTGTTGTGAGAACGATGACTGGTTAAAATTTTTGGTGGTTTCTTGTTCAGTCCATAGGCCTACATCATGTGGCAAACCGGTGAGCATGTGGCTCTATTAGTATAGGAGATACCTGAAAACATATCACACTTTTCATCATAGTGCTTTTACCAATGCATAAAATGCATGGAGAAGTCATTTCGAATGACTGGTCCTCAGTGTTGTGAGAACGATGACTGGTTAAAATTTTTGGTGGTTTCTTGTTCAGTCCATAGGCCTACATCATGTGGCAAAACCGGTGAGCATGTGGCTCTATTAGTATAGGAGATACCTGAAAACATATCACACTTTTCATCATAGTGCTTTTACCAATGCATAAAATGCATGGAGAAGTCATTTCGAATGACTGGTCCTCAGTGTTGTGAGAACGATGACTGGTTAAAATTTTTGGTGGTTTCTTGTTCAGTCCATAGGCCTACATCATGTGGCAAACCGGTGAGCATGTGGCTCTATTAGTATAGGAGATACCTGAAAACATATCCATCATAGTGCTTTTACCAATGCATAAAATGCATGGAGAAGTCATTTCGAATGACTGGTCCTCAGTGTTGTGAGAACGATGACTGGTTAAAATTTTTGGTGGTTTCTTGTTCAGTCCATAGGCCTACATCATGTGGCAAACCGGTGAGCATGTGGCTCTATTAGTATAGGAGATACCTGAAAACATATCACACTTTTCATCATAGTGCTTTTACCAATGCATAAAATGCATGGAGAAGTCATTTCGAATGACTGGTCCTCAGTGTTGTGAGAACGATGACTGGTTAAAATTTTTGGTGGTTTCTTGTTCAGTCCATAGGCCTACATCATGTGGCAAACCGGTGAGCATGTGGCTCTATTAGTATAAGGAGATACCTGAAAACATATCACACTTTTCATCATAGTGCTTTTACCAATGCATAAAATGCATGGAGAAGTCATTTCGAATGACTGGTCCTCAGTGTTGTGAGAACGATGACTGGTTAAAATTTTTGGTGGTTTCTTGTTCAGTCCATAGGCCTACATCATGTGGCAAACCGGTGAGCATGTAGCTCTATTAGTATAGGAGATACCTGAAAACATATCACACTTTTCATCATAGTGCTTTTACCAATGCATAAAATGCATGGAGAAGTCATTTCGAATGACTGGTCCTCAGTGTTGTGAGAACGATGACTGGTTAAAATTTTTGGTGGTTTCTTGTTCAGTCCATAGGCCTACATCATGTGGCAAACCGGGTGAGCATGTGGCTCTATTAGTATAGGAGATACCTGAAAACATATCACACTTTTCATCATAGTGCTTTTACCAATGCATAAAATGCATGGAGAAGTCATTTCGAATGACTGGTCCTCAGTGTTGTGAGAACGATGACTGGTTAAAATTTTTGGTGGTTTCTTGTTCAGTCCATAGGCCTACACCATGTGGCAAACCGGTGAGCATGTGGCTCTATTAGTATAGGAGATACCTGAAAACATATCACACTTTTCATCATAGTGCTTTTACCAATGCATAAAATGCATGGAGAAGTCATTTCGAATGACTGGTCCTCAGTGTTGTGAGAACGATGACTGGTTAAAATTTTTGGTGGTTTCTTGTTCAGTCCATAGGCCTACATCATGTGGCAAACGGTGAGCATGTGGCTCTATTAGTATAGGAGATACCTGAAAACATATCACACTTTTCATCATAGTGCTTTTACCAATGCATAAAATGCATGGAGAAGTCATTTCGAATGACTGGTCCTCAGTGTTGTGAGAACGATGACTGGTTAAAATTTTTGGTGGTTTCTTGTTCAGTCCATAGGCCTACATCATGTGGCAAACCGGTGAGCATGTGGCTCTATTAGTATAGGAGATACCTGAAAACATATCACACTTTTCATCATAGTGCTTTTACCAATGCACAAAATGCATGGAGAAGTCATTTCGAATGACTGGTCCTCAGTGTTGTGAGAACGATGACTGGTTAAAATTTTTGGTGGTTTCTTGTTCAGTCCATAGGCCTACATCATGTGGCAAACCGGGTGAGCATGTGGCTCTATTAGTATAGGAGATACCTGAAAACATATCACACTTTTCATCATAGTGCTTTTACCAATGCATAAAATGCATGGAGAAGTCATTTCGAATGACTGGTCCTCAGTGTTGTGAGAACGATGACTGGTTAAAATTTTTGGTGGTTTCTTGTTCAGTCCATAGGCCTACATCATGTGGCAAACCGGTGAGCATGTGGCTCTATTAGTATAGGAGATACCTGAAAACATATCACACTTTTCATCATAGTGCTTTTACCAATGCATAAAATGCATGGAGAAGTCATTTCGAATGACTGGTCCTCAGTGTTGTGAGAACGATGACTGGTTAAAATTTTTGGTGGTTTCTTGTTCAGTCCATAGGCCTACATCATGTGGCAAACCGGTGAGCATGTGGCTCTATTAGTATAGGAGATACCTGAAAACATATCACACTTTTCATCATAGTGCTTTTACCAATGCATAAAATGCATGGAGAAGTCATTTCGAATGACTGGTCCTCAGTGTTGTGAGAACGATGACTGGTTAAAATTTTTGGTGGTTTCTTGTTCAGTCCATAGGCCTACATCATGTGGCAAACCGGTGAGCATGTGGCTCTATTAGTATAGGAGATACCTGAAAACATATCACACTTTTCATCATAGTGCTTTTACCAATGCATAAAATGCATGGAGAAGTCATTTCGAATGACTGGTCCTCAGTGTTGTGAGAACGATGACTGGTTAAAATTTTTGGTGGTTTCTTGTTCAGTCCATAGGCCTACATCATGTGGCAAACCGGTGAGCATGTGGCTCTATTAGTATAGGAGATACCTGAAAACATATCACACTTTTCATCATAGTGCTTTTACCAATGCATAAAATGCATGGAGAAGTCATTTCGAATGACTGGTCCTCAGTGTTGTGAGAACGATGACTGGTTAAAATTTTTGGTGGTTTCTTGTTCAGTCCATAGGCCTACATCATGTGGCAAACCGGTGAGCATGTGGCTCTATTAGTATAGGAGATACCTGAAAACATATCACACTTTTCATCATAGTGCTTTTTACCAATGCATAAAATGCATGGAGAAGTCATTTCGAATGACTGGTCCTCAGTGTTGTGAGAACGATGACTGGTTAAAATTTTTGGTGGTTTCTTGTTCACTCCATAGGCCTACATCATGTGGCAAACCGGTGAGCATGTGGCTCTATTAGTATAGGAGATACCTGAAAACATATCACACTTTTCATCATAGTGCTTTTACCAATGCACAAAATGCATGGAGAAGTCATTTCGAATGACTGGTCCTCAGTGTTGTGAGAACGATGACTGGTTAAAATTTTTGGTGGTTTCTTGTTCAGTCCATAGGCCTACATCATGTGGCAAACCGGTGAGCATGTGGCTCTATTAGTATAGGAGATACCTGAAAACATATCACACTTTTCATCATAGTGCTTTTACCAATGCATAAAATGCATGGAGAAGTCATTTCGAATGACTGGTCCTCAGTGTTGTGAGAACGATGACTGGTTAAAATTTTTGGTGGTTTCTTGTTCAGTCCATAGGCCTACATCATGTGGCAAACCGGTGAGCATGTGGCTCTATTAGTATAGGAGATACCTGAAAACATATCACACTTTTCATCATAGTGCTTTTACCAATGCATAAAATGCATGGAGAAGTCATTTCGAATGACTGGTCCTCAGTGTTGTGAGAACGATGACTGGTTAAAATTTTTGGTGGTTTCTTGTTCAGTACATAGGCCTACATCATGTGGCAAAACCGGTGAGCATGTGGCTCTATTAGTATAGGAGATACCTGAAAACATATCACACTTTTCATCATAGTGCTTTTACCAATGCATAAAATGCATGGAGAAGTCATTTCGAATGACTGGTCCTCAGTGTTGTGAGAACGATGACTGGTTAAAATTTTTGGTGGTTTTCTTGTTCAGTCCATAGGCCTACATCATGTGGCAAACCGGTGAGCATGTGGCTCTATTAGTATAGGAGATACCTGAAAACATATCACACTTTTCATCATAGTGCTTTTACCAATGCATAAAATGCATGGAGAAGTCATTTCGAATGACTGGTCCTCAGTGTTGTGAGAACGATGACTGGTTAAAATTTTTGGTGGTTTCTTGTTCAGTCAATAGGCCTACATCATGTGGCAAACCGGTGAGCATGTGGCTCTATTAGTATAGGAGATACCTGAAAACATATCACACTTTTCATCATAGTGCTTTTACCAATGCATAAAATGCATGGAGAAGTCATTTCGAATGACTGGTCCTCAGTGTTGTGAGAACGATGACTGGTTAAAATTTTTGGTGGTTTCTTGTTCAGTCCATAGGCCTACATCATGTGGCAAACCGGTGAGCATGTGGCTTTATTAGTATAGGAGATACCTGAAAACATATCACACTTTTCATCATAGTGCTTTTACCAATGCATAAAATGCATGGAGAAGTCATTTCGAATGACTGGTCCTCAGTGTTGTGAGAACGATGACTGGTTAAAATTTTTGGTGGTTTCTTGTTCAGTCCATAGGCCTACATCATGTGGCAAACCGGTGAGCATGTGGCTCTATTAGTATAGGAGATACCTGAAAACATATCACACTTTTCATCATAGTGCTTTTACCAATGCATAAAATGCATGGAGAAGTCATTTCGAATGACTGGTCCTCAGTGTTGTGAGAACGATGACTGGTTAAAATTTTTGGTGGTTTCTTGTTCAGTCCATAGGCCTACATCATGTGGCAAACCGGTGAGCATGTGGCTCTATTAGTATAGGAGATACCTGAAAACATATCACACTTTTCATCATAGTGCTTTTACCAATGCATAAAATGCATGGAGAAGTCATTTCGAATGACTGGTCCTCAGTGTTGTGAGAACGATGACTGGTTAAAATTTTTGGTGGTTTCTTGTTCAGTCCATAGGCCTACATCATGTGGCAAACCGGTGAGCATGTGGCTCTATTAGTATAGGAGATACCTGAAAACATATCACACTTTTCATCATAGTGCTTTTACCAATGCATAAAATGCATGGAGAAGTCATTTCGAATGACTGGTCCTCAGTGTTGTGAGAACGATGACTGGTTAAAATTTTTTGGTGGTTTCTTGTTCAGTCCATAGGCCTACATCATGTGGCAAACCGGTGAGCATGTGGCTCTATTAGTATAGGAGATACCTGAAAACATATCACACTTTTCATCATAGTGCTTTTACCAATGCATAAAATGCATGGAGAAGTCATTTCGAATGACTGGTCCTCAGTGTTGTTGAGAACGATGACTGGTTAAAATTTTTGGTGGTTTCTTGTTCAGTCCATAGGCCTACATCATGTGGCAAACCGGTGAGCATGTGGCTCTATTAGTATAGGAGATACCTGAAAACATATCACACTTTTCATCATAGTGCTTTTACCAATGCATAAAATGCATGGAGAAGTCATTTCGAATGACTGGTCCTCAGTGTTGTGAGAACGATGACTGGTTAAAATTTTTGGTGGTTTCTTGTTCAGTCCATAGGCCTACATCATGTGGCAAACCGGTGAGCATGTGGCTCTATTAGTATAGGAGATACCTGAAAACATATCACACTTTTCATCATAGTGCTTTTACCAATGCATAAAATGCATTGGAGAAGTCATTTCGAATGACTGGTCCTCAGTGTTGTGAGAACGATGACTGGTTAAAATTTTTGGTAGTTTCTTGTTCAGTCCATAGGCCTACATCATGTGGCAAACCGGTGAGCATGTGGCTCTATTAGTAGAGGAGATACCTGAAAACATATCACACTTTTCATCATAGTGCTTTTACCAATGCATAAAATGCATGGAGAAGTCATTTCGAATGACTGGTCCTCAGTGTTGTGAGAACGATGACTGGTTAAAATTTTTGGTGGTTTCTTGTTCAGTCCATAGGCCTACATCATGTGGCAAACCGGTGAGCATGTAGCTCTATTAGTATAGGAGATACCTGAAAACATATCACACTTTTCATCATAGTGCTTTTACCAATGCATAAAATGCATGGAGAAGTCATTTCGAATGACTGGTCCTCAGTGTTGTGAGAACGATGACTGGTTAAAATTTTTGGTGGTTTCTTGTTCAGTCCATAGGCCTACATCATGTGGCAAACCGGTGAGCATGTGGCTCTATTAGTATAGGAGATACCTGAAAACATATCACTCTTTTCATCATAGTGCTTTTACCAATGCATAAAATGCATGGAGAAGTCATTTCGAATGACTGGTCCTCAGTGTTGTGAGAACGATGACTGGTTAAAATTTTTTGGTGGTTTCTTGTTCAGTCCATAGGCCTACATCATGTGGCAAACCTGTGAGCATGTGGCTCTATTAGTATAGGAGATACCTGAAAACATATCACACTTTTCATCATAGTGCTTTTACCAATGCATAAAATGCATGGAGAAGTCAATTTCGAATGACTGGTCCTCAGTGTTGTGAGAACGATGACTGGTTAAAATTTTTGGTGGTTTCTTGTTCAGTCCATAGGCCTACATCATGTGGCAAACCGGTGAGCATGTGGCTCTATTAGTATAGGAGATACCTGAAAACATATCACACTTTTCATCATAGTGCTTTTACCAATGCATAAATGCATGGAGAAGTCATTTCGAATGACTGGTCCTCAGTGTTGTGAGAACGATGACTGGTTAAAATTTTTGGTGGTTTCTTGTTCAGTCCATAGGCCTACATCATGTGGCAAACCGGTGAGCATGTGGCTCTATTAGTATAGGAGATACCTGAAAACATATCACACTTTTCATCATAGTGCTTTTACCAATGCATAAAATGCATGGAGAAGTCATTTCGAATGACTGGTCCTCAGTGTTGTGAGAACGATGACTGGTTAAAATTTTTGGTGGTTTCTTGTTCAGTCCATAGGCCTACATCATGTGGCAAACCGGTGAGCATGTGGCTCTATTAGTATAGGAGATACCTGAAAACATATCACACTTTTTCATCATAGTGCTTTTACCAATGCATAAAATGCATGGAGAAGTCATTTCGAATGACTGGTCCCTCAGTGTTGTGAGAACGATGACTGGTTAAAATTTTTGGTGGTTTCTTATTCAGTCCATAGGCCTACATCATGTGGCAAACCGGTGAGCATGTGGCTCTATTAGTATAGGAGATACCTGAAAACATATCACACTTTTCATCATAGTGCTTTTACCAATGAATAAAATGCATGGAGAAGTCATTTCGAATGACTGGTCCTCAGTGTTGTGAGAACGATGACTGGTTAAAATTTTTGGTGGTTTCTTGTTCAGTCCATAGGCCTACATCATGTGGCAAACCGGTGAGCATGTGGCTCTATTAGTATAGGAGATACCTGAAAACATATCACACTTTTCATCATAGTGCTTTTACCAATGCATAAAATGCATGGAGAAGTCATTTCGAATGACTGGTCCTCAGTGTTGTGAGAACGATGACTGGTTAAAATTTTTGGTGGTTTCTTGTTCAGTCCATAGGCCTACATCATGTGGCAAACCGGTGAGCATGTGGCTCTATTAGTATAGGAGATACCTGAAAACATCATAGTGCTTTTACCAATGCATAAAATGCATGGAGAAGTCATTTCGAATGACTGGTCCTCAGTGTTGTGAGAACGATGACTGGTTAAAATTTTTGGTGGTTTCTTGTTCAGTCCATAGGCCTACATCATGTGGCAAACCGGTGAGCATGTGGCTCTATTAGTATAGGAGATACCTGAAAACATATCACACTTTTCATCATAGTGCTTTTACCAATGCATAAAATGCATGGAGAAGTCATTTCGAATGACTGGTCCTCAGTGTTGTGAGAACGATGACTGGTTAAAATTTTTGGTGGTTTCTTGTTCAGTCCATAGGCCTACATCATGTGGCAAACCGGTGAGCATGTGGCTCTATTAGTATAGGAGATACCTGAAAACATATCACACTTTTCATCATAGTGCTTTTACCAATGCATAAAATGCATGGAGAAGTCATTTCGAATGACTGGTCCTCAGTGTTGTGAGAACGATGACTGGTTAAAATTTTTGGTGGTTTCTTGTTCAGTCCATAGGCCTACATCATGTGGCAAACCGGTGAGCATGTGGCTCTATTAGTATAGGAGATACCTGAAAACATATCACACTTTTCATCATAGTGCTTTTACCAATGCATAAAATGCATGGAGAAGTCATTTCGAATGACTGGTCCTCAGTGTTGTGAGAACGATGACTGGTTAAAATTTTTGGTGGTTTCTTGTTCAGTCCATAGGCCTACATCATGTGGCAAACCGGTGAGCATGTGGCTCTATTAGTATAGGAGATACCTGAAAACATATCACACTTTTCATCATAGTGCTTTTACCAATGCATAAAATGCATGGAGAAGTCATTTCGAATGACTGGTCCTCAGTGTTGTGAGAACGATGACTGGTTAAAATTTTTGGTGGTTTCTTGTTCAGTCCATAGGCCTACATCATGTGGCAAACCGGTGAGCATGTGGCTCTATTAGTATAGGAGATACCTGAAAACATATCACACTTTTCATCATAGTGCTTTTACCAATGCATAAAATGCATGGAGAAGTCATTTCGAATGACTGGTCCTCAGTGTTGTGAGAACGATGACTGGTTAAAATTTTTGGTGGTTTCTTGTTCAGTCCATAGGCCTACATCATGTGGCAAACCGGTGAGCATGTGGCTCTATTAGTATAGGAGATACCTGAAAACATATCACACTTTTCATCATAGTGCTTTTACCAATGCATAAAATGCATGGAGAAGTCATTTCGAATGACTGGTCCTCAGTGTTGTGAGAACGATGACTGGTTAAAATTTTTGGTGGTTTCTTGTTCAGTCCATAGGCCTACATCATGTGGCAAACCGGTGAGCATGTGGCTCTATTAGTATAGGAGATACCTGAAAACATATCACACTTTTCATCATAGTGCTTTTACCAATGCATAAAATGCATGGAGAAGTCATTTCGAATGACTGGTCCTCAGTGTTGTGAGAACGATGACTGGTTAAAATTTTTGGTGGTTTCTTGTTCAGTCCATAGGCCTACATCATGTGGCAAACCGGTGAGCATGTGGCTCTATTAGTATAGGAGATACCTGAAAACATATCACACTTTTCATCATAGTGCTTTTACCAATGCATAAAATGCATGGAGAAGTCATTTCGAATGACTGGTCCTCAGTGTTGTGAGAACGATGACTGGTTAAAATTTTTGGTGGTTTCTTGTTCAGTCCATAGGCCTACATCATGTGGCAAACCGGTGAGCATGTGGCTCTATTAGTATAGGAGATACCTGAAAACATATCACACTTTTCATCATAGTGCTTTTACCAATGCATAAAATGCATGGAGAAGTCATTTCGAATGACTGGTCCTCAGTGTTGTGAGAACGATGACTGGTTAAAATTTTTGGTGGTTTCTTGTTCAGTCCATAGGCCTACATCATGTGGCAAACCGGTGAGCATGTGGCTCTATTAGTATAGGAGATACCTGAAAACATATCACACTTTTCATCATAGTGCTTTTACCAATGCATAAAATGCATGGAGAAGTCATTTCGAATGACTGGTCCTCAGTGTTGTGAGAACGATGACTGGTTAAAATTTTTGGTGGTTTCTTGTTCAGTCCATAGGCCTACATCATGTGGCAACAACCGGTGAGCATGTGGCTCTCTTAGTATAGGAGATACCTGAAAACATATCACACTTTTCATCATAGTGCTTTTACCAATGCATAAAATGCATGGAGAAGTCATTTCGAATGACTGGTCCTCAGTGTTGTGAGAACGATGACTGGTTAAAATTTTTGGTGGTTTCTTGTTCAGTCCATAGGCCTACATCATGTGGCAAACCGGTGAGCATGTGGCTCTATTAGTATAGGAGATACCTGAAAACATATCACACTTTTCATCATAGTGCTTTTACCAATGCATAAAATGCATGGAGAAGTCATTTCGAATGACTGGTCCTCAGTGTTGTGAGAACGATGACTGGTTAAAATTTTTGGTGGTTTCTTGTTCAGTCCATAGGCCTACATCATGTGGCAAACCGGTGAGCATGTGGCTCTATTAGTATAGGAGATACCTGAAAACATATCACACTTTTCATCATAGTGCTTTTACCAATGCATAAAATGCATGGAGAAGTCATTTCGAATGACTGGTCCTCAGTGTTGTGAGAACGATGACTGGTTAAAATTTTTGGTGGTTTCTTGTTCAGTCCATAGGCCTACATCATGTGGCAAACCGGTGAGCATGTGGCTCTATTAGTATAGGAGATACCTGAAAACATATCACACTTTTCATCATAGTGCTTTTACCAATGCATAAAATGCATGGAGAAGTCATTTCGAATGACTGGTCCTCAGTGTTGTGAGAACGATGACTGGTTAAAATTTTTGGTGGTTTCTTGTTCAGTCCATAGGCCTACATCATGTGGCAAACCGGTGAGCATGTGGCTCTATTAGTATAGGAGATACCTAAAAACATATCACACTTTTCATCATAGTGCTTTTACCAATGCATAAAATGCATGGAGAAGTCATTTCGAATGACTGGTCCTCAGTGTTGTGAGGACGATGACTGGTTAAAATTTTTGGTGGTTTCTTGTTCAGTCCATAGGCCTACATCATGTGGCAAACCGGTGAGCATGTGGCTCTATTAGTATAGGAGATACCTGAAAACATATCACACTTTTCATCATAGTGCTTTTACCAATGCATAAAATGCATGGAGAAGTCATTTCGAATGACTGGTCCTCAGTGTTGTGAGAACGATGACTGGTTAAAATTTTTGGTGGTTTCTTGTTCAGTCCATAGGCCTACATCATGTGGCAAACCGGTGAGCATGTGGCTCTATTAGTATAGGAGATACCTGAAAACATATCACACTTTTCATCATAGTGCTTTTACCAATGCATAAAATGCATGGAGAAGTCATTTCGAATGACTGGTCCTCAGTGTTGTGAGAACGATGACTGGTTAAAATTTTTGGTGGTTTCTTGTTCAGTCCATAGGCCTACATCATGTGGCAAACCGGTGAGCATGTGGCTCTATTAGTATAGGAGATACCTGAAAACATATCACACTTTTCATCATAGTGCTTTTACCAATGCATAAAATGCATGGAGAAGTCATTTCGAATGACTGGTTCTCAGTGTTGTGAGAACGATGACTGGTTAAAATTTTTGGTGGTTTCTTGTTCAGTCCATAGGCCTACATCATGTGGCAAACCAGTGAGCATGTGGCTCTATTAGTATAGGAGATACCTGAAAACATATCACACTTTTCATCATAGTGCTTTTACCAATGCATAAAATGCATGGAGAAGTCATTTTGAATGACTGGTCCTCAGTGTTGTGGGAGCGATGACTGGTTAAAATTTTTGGTGGTTTCTTGTTCAGTCCATAGGCCTACATCATGTGGCAAACCGGTGAGCATGTGGCTCTATTAGTATAGGAGATACCTGAAAACATATCACACTTTTCATCATAGTGCTTTTACCAATGCATAAAATGCATGGAGAAGTCATTTTGAATGACTGGTCCTCAGTGTTGTGAGAACGATGACTGGTTAAAATTTTTGGTGGTTTCTTGTTCAGTCCATAGGCCTACATCATGTGGCAAACCGGTGAGCATGTGGCTCTATTAGTATAGGAGATACCTGAAAACATATCACACTTTTCATCATAGTGCTTTTACCAATGCATAAAATGCATGGAGAAGTCATTTCGAATGACTGGTCCTCAGTGTTGTGAGAACGATGACTGGTTAAAATTTTTGGTGGTTTCTTGTTCAGTCCATAGGCCTACATCATGTGGCAAACCGGTGAGCATATGGCTCTATTAGTATAGGAGATACCTGAAAACATATCACACTTTTCATCATAGTGCTTTTACCAATGCATAAAATGCATGGAGAAGTCATTTCGAATGACTGGTCCTCAGTGTTGTGAGAACAATGACTGGTTAAAATTTTTGGTGGTTTCTTGTTCAGTCCATAGGCCCACATCATGTGACAAACCTGTGAGCATGTGGCTCTATTAGTATAGGAGATACCTGAAAACATATCACACTTTTCATCATAGTGCTTTTACCAATGCATAAAATGCATGGAGAAGTCATTTCGAATGACTGGTCCTCAGTGTTGTGAGAACGATGACTGGTTAAAATTTTTGGTGGTTTCTTGTTCAGTCCATAGGCCTACATCATGTGGCAAACCGGTGAGCATGTGGCTCTATTAGTATAGGAGATACCTGAAAACATATCACACTTTTCATCATAGTGCTTTTACCAATGCATAAAATGCATGGAGAAGTCATTTCGAATGACTGGTCCTCAGTGTTGTGAGAACGATGACTGGTTAAAATTTTTGGTGGTTTCTTGTTCAGTCCATAGGCCCACATCATGTGGCAAACCGGTGAGCATGTGGCTCTATTAGTATAGGAGATACCTGAAAACATATCACACTTTTCATCATAGTGCTTTTACCAATGCATAAAATGCATGGAGAAGTCATTTTGAATGACTGGTCCTCAGTGTTGTGAGAACGATGACTGGTTAAAATTTTTGGTGGTTTCTTGTTCAGTCCATAGGCCTACATCATGTGGCAAACCGGTGAGCATGTGGCTCTATTAGTATAGGAGATACCTGAAAACATATCACACTTTTCATCATAGTGCTTTTACCAATGCATAAAATGCATGGAGAAGTCATTTCGAATGACTGGTCCTCAGTGTTGTGAGAACGATGACTGGTTAAAATTTTTGGTGGTTTCTTGTTCAGTCCATAGGCCTACATCATGTGGCAAACCGGTGAGCATATGGCTCTATTAGTATAGGAGATACCTGAAAACATATCACACTTTTCATCATAGTGCTTTTACCAATGCATAAAATGCATGGAGAAGTCATTTCGAATGACTGGTCCTCAGTGTTGTGAGAACGATGACTGGTTAAAATTTTTGGTGGTTTCTTGTTCAGTCCATAGGCCCACATCATGTGACAAACCGGTGAGCATGTGGCTCTATTAGTATAGGAGATACCTGAAAACATATCACACTTTTCATCATAGTGCTTTTACCAATGCATAAAATGCATGGAGAAGTCATTTCGAATGACTGGTCCTCAGTGTTGTGAGAACGATGACTGGTTAAAATTTTTGGTGGTTTCTTGTTCAGTCCATAGGCCTACATCATGTGGCAAACCGGTGAGCATGTGGCTCTATTAGTATAGGAGATACCTGAAAACATATCACACTTTTCATCATAGTGCTTTTACCAATGCATAAAATGCATGGAGAAGTCATTTCGAATGACTGGTCCTCAGTGTTGTGAGAACAATGACTGGTTAAAATTTTTGGTGGTTTCTTGTTCAGTCCATAGGCCTACATCATGTGGCAAACCGGTGAGCATGTGGCTCTATTAGTATAGGAGATACCTGAAAACATATCACACTTTTCATCATAGTGCTTTTACCAATGCATAAAATGCATGGAGAAGTCATTTCGAATGACTGGTCCTCAGTGTTGTGAGAACGATGACTGGTTAAAATTTTTGGTGGTTTCTTGTTCAGTCCATAGGCCTACATCATGTGGCAAACCGGTGAGCATATGGCTCTATTAGTATAGGAGATACCTGAAAACATATCACACTTTTCATCATAGTGCTTTTACCAATGCATAAAATGCATGGAGAAGTCATTTCGAATGACTGGTCCTCAGTGTTGTGAGAACGATGACTGGTTAAAATTTTTGGTGGTTTCTTGTTCAGTCCATAGGCCTACATCATGTGACAAACCGGTGAGCATGTGGCTCTATTAGTATAGGAGATACCTGAAAACATATCACACTTTTCATCATAGTGCTTTTACCAATGCATAAAATGCATGGAGAAGTCATTTCGAATGACTGGTCCTCAGTGTTGTGAGAACGATGACTGGTTAAAATTTTTGGTGGTTTCTTGTTCAGTCCATAGGCCTACATCATGTGGCAAACCGGTGAGCATATGGCTCTATTAGTATAGGAGATACCTGAAAACATATCACACTTTTCATCATAGTGCTTTTACCAATGCATAAAATGCATGGAAAAGTCATTTCGAATGACTGGTCCTCAGTGTTGTGAGAACGATGACTGGTTAAAATTTTTGGTGGTTTCTTGTTCAGTCCATAGGCCTACATCATGTGACAAACCGGTGAGCATGTGGCTCTATTAGTATAGGAGATACCTGAAAACATATCACACTTTTCATCATAGTGCTTTTACCAATGCATAAAATGCATGGAGAAGTCATTTCGAATGACTGGTCCTCAGTGTTGTGAGAACAATGACTGGTTAAAATTTTTGGTGGTTTCTTGTTCAGTCCATAGGCCCACATCATGTGACAAACCTGTGAGCATGTGGCTCTATTAGTATAGGAGATACCTGAAAACATATCACACTTTTCATCATAGTGCTTTTACCAATGCATAAAATGCATGGAGAAGTCATTTCGAATGACTGGTCCTCAGTGTTGTGAGAACGATGACTGGTTAAAATTTTTGGTGGTTTCTTGTTCAGTCCATAGGCCTACATCATGTGGCAAACCGGTGAGCATGTGGCTCTATTAGTATAGGAGATACCTGAAAACATATCACACTTTTCATCATAGTGCTTTTACCAATGCATAAAATGCATGGAGAAGTCATTTCGAATGACTGGTCCTCAGTGTTGTGAGAACGATGACTGGTTAAAATTTTTGGTGGTTTCTTGTTCAGTCCATAGGCCCACATCATGTGGCAAACCGGTGAGCATGTGGCTCTATTAGTATAGGAGATACCTGAAAACATATCACACTTTTCATCATAGTGCTTTTACCAATGCATAAAATGCATGGAGAAGTCATTTTGAATGACTGGTCCTCAGTGTTGTGAGAACGATGACTGGTTAAAATTTTTGGTGGTTTCTTGTTCAGTCCATAGGCCTACATCATGTGGCAAACCGGTGAGCATGTGGCTCTATTAGTATAGGAGATACCTGAAAACATATCACACTTTTCATCATAGTGCTTTTACCAATGCATAAAATGCATGGAGAAGTCATTTCGAATGACTGGTCCTCAGTGTTGTGAGAACGATGACTGGTTAAAATTTTTGGTGGTTTCTTGTTCAGTCCATAGGCCTACATCATGTGGCAAACCGGTGAGCATATGGCTCTATTAGTATAGGAGATACCTGAAAACATATCACACTTTTCATCATAGTGCTTTTACCAATGCATAAAATGCATGGAGAAGTCATTTCGAATGACTGGTCCTCAGTGTTGTGAGAACGATGACTGGTTAAAATTTTTGGTGGTTTCTTGTTCAGTCCATAGGCCCACATCATGTGACAAACCGGTGAGCATGTGGCTCTATTAGTATAGGAGATACCTGAAAACATATCACACTTTTCATCATAGTGCTTTTACCAATGCATAAAATGCATGGAGAAGTCATTTCGAATGACTGGTCCTCAGTGTTGTGAGAACGATGACTGGTTAAAATTTTTGGTGGTTTCTTGTTCAGTCCATAGGCCTACATCATGTGGCAAACCGGTGAGCATGTGGCTCTATTAGTATAGGAGATACCTGAAAACATATCACACTTTTCATCATAGTGCTTTTACCAATGCATAAAATGCATGGAGAAGTCATTTCGAATGACTGGTCCTCAGTGTTGTGAGAACAATGACTGGTTAAAATTTTTGGTGGTTTCTTGTTCAGTCCATAGGCCTACATCATGTGGCAAACCGGTGAGCATGTGGCTCTATTAGTATAGGAGATACCTGAAAACATATCACACTTTTCATCATAGTGCTTTTACCAATGCATAAAATGCATGGAGAAGTCATTTCGAATGACTGGTCCTCAGTGTTGTGAGAACGATGACTGGTTAAAATTTTTGGTGGTTTCTTGTTCAGTCCATAGGCCTACATCATGTGGCAAACCGGTGAGCATATGGCTCTATTAGTATAGGAGATACCTGAAAACATATCACACTTTTCATCATAGTGCTTTTACCAATGCATAAAATGCATGGAGAAGTCATTTCGAATGACTGGTCCTCAGTGTTGTGAGAACGATGACTGGTTAAAATTTTTGGTGGTTTCTTGTTCAGTCCATAGGCCTACATCATGTGACAAACCGGTGAGCATGTGGCTCTATTAGTATAGGAGATACCTGAAAACATATCACACTTTTCATCATAGTGCTTTTACCAATGCATAAAATGCATGGAGAAGTCATTTCGAATGACTGGTCCTCAGTGTTGTGAGAACGATGACTGGTTAAAATTTTTGGTGGTTTCTTGTTCAGTCCATAGGCCTACATCATGTGGCAAACCGGTGAGCATATGGCTCTATTAGTATAGGAGATACCTGAAAACATATCACACTTTTCATCATAGTGCTTTTACCAATGCATAAAATGCATGGAAAAGTCATTTCGAATGACTGGTCCTCAGTGTTGTGAGAACGATGACTGGTTAAAATTTTTGGTGGTTTCTTGTTCAGTCCATAGGCCTACATCATGTGACAAACCGGTGAGCATGTGGCTCTATTAGTATAGGAGATACCTGAAAACATATCACACTTTTCATCATAGTGCTTTTACCAATGCATAAAATGCATGGAGAAGTCATTTCGAATGACTGGTCCTCAGTGTTGTGAGAACGATGACTGGTTAAAATTTTTGGTGGTTTCTTGTTCAGTCCATAGGTCTACATCATGTGGCAAACCGGTGAGCATGTGGCTCTATTAGTATAGGAGATACCTGAAAACATATCACACTTTTCATCATAGTGCTTTTACCAATGCATAAAATGCATGGAGAAGTCATTTCGAATGACTGGTCCTCAGTGTTGTGAGAACGATGACTGGTTAAAATTTTTGGTGGTTTCTTGTTCAGTCCATAGGCCTACATCATGTGGCAAACCGGTGAGCATATGGCTCTATTAGTATAGGAGATACCTGAAAACATATCACACTTTTCATCATAGTGCTTTTACCAATGCATAAAATGCATGGAGAAGTCATTTCGAATGACTGGTCCTCAGTGTTGTGAGAACGATGACTGGTTAAAATTTTTGGTGGTTTCTTGTTCAGTCCATAGGCCTACATCATGTGACAAACCGGTGAGCATGTGGCTCTATTAGTATAGGAGATACCTGAAAACATATCACACTTTTCATCATAGTGCTTTTACCAATGCATAAAATGCATGGAGAAGTCATTTCGAATGACTGGTCCTCAGTGTTGTGAGAACGATGACTGGTTAAAATTTTTGGTGGTTTCTTGTTCAGTCCATAGGCCTACATCATGTGGCAAACCAGTGAGCATGTGGCTCTATTAGTATAGGAGATACCTGAAAACATATCACACTTTTCATCATAGTGCTTTTACCAATGCATAAAATGCATGGAGAAGTCATTTCGAATGACTGGTTCTCAGTGTTGTGAGAACGATGACTGGTTAAAATTTTTGGTGGTTTCTTGTTCAGTCCATAGGCCTACATCATGTGGCAAACCGGTGAGCATGTGGCTCTATTAGTATAGGAGATACCTGAAAACATATCACACTTTTCATCATAGTGCTTTTACCAATGCATAAAATGCATGGAGAAGTCATTTTGAATGACTGGTCCTCAGTGTTGTGAGAACGATGACTGGTTAAAATTTTTGGTGGTTTCTTGTTCAGTCCATAGGCCTACATCATGTGGCAAACCGGTGAGCATGTGGCTCTATTAGTATAGGAGATACCTGAAAACATATCACACTTTTCATCATAGTGCTTTTACCAATGCATAAAATGCATGGAGAAGTCATTTCGAATGACTGGTCCTCAGTGTTGTGAGAACGATGACTGGTTAAAATTTTTGGTGGTTTCTTGTTCAGTCCATAGGCCTACATCATGTGGCAAACCGGTGAGCATATGGCTCTATTAGTATAGGAGATACCTGAAAACATATCACACTTTTCATCATAGTGCTTTTACCAATGCATAAAATGCATGGAGAAGTCATTTCGAATGACTGGTCCTCAGTGTTGTGAGAACGATGACTGGTTAAAATTTTTGGTGGTTTCTTGTTCAGTCCATAGGCCCACATCATGTGACAAACCTGTGAGCATGTGGCTCTATTAGTATAGGAGATACCTGAAAACATATCACACTTTTCATCATAGTGCTTTTACCAATGCATAAAATGCATGGAGAAGTCATTTCGAATGACTGGTCCTCAGTGTTGTGAGAACGATGACTGGTTAAAATTTTTGGTGGTTTCTTGTTCAGTCCATAGGCCTACATCATGTGGCAAACCGGTGAGCATGTGGCTCTATTAGTATAGGAGATACCTGAAAACATATCACACTTTTCATCATAGTGCTTTTACCAATGCATAAAATGCATGGAGAAGTCATTTCGAATGACTGGTCCTCAGTGTTGTGACAACGATGACTGGTTAAAATTTTTGGTGGTTTCTTGTTCAGTCCATAGGCCCACATCATGTGGCAAACCGGTGAGCATGTGGCTCTATTAGTATAGGAGATACCTGAAAACATATCACACTTTTCATCATAGTGCTTTTACCAATGCATAAAATGCATGGAGAAGTCATTTTGAATGACTGGTCCTCAGTGTTGTGAGAACGATGACTGGTTAAAATTTTTGGTGGTTTCTTGTTCAGTCCATAGGCCTACATCATGTGGCAAACCGGTGAGCATGTGGCTCTATTAGTATAGGAGATACCTGAAAACATATCACACTTTTCATCATAGTGCTTTTACCAATGCATAAAATGCATGGAGAAGTCATTTCGAATGACTGGTCCTCAGTGTTGTGAGAACGATGACTGGTTAAAATTTTTGGTGGTTTCTTGTTCAGTCCATAGGCCTACATCATGTGGCAAACCGGTGAGCATATGGCTCTATTAGTATAGGAGATACCTGAAAACATATCACACTTTTCATCATAGTGCTTTTACCAATGCATAAAATGCATGGAGAAGTCATTTCGAATGACTGGTCCTCAGTGTTGTGAGAACGATGACTGGTTAAAATTTTTGGTGGTTTCTTGTTCAGTCCATAGGCCCACATCATGTGACAAACCGGTGAGCATGTGGCTCTATTAGTATAGGAGATACCTGAAAACATATCACACTTTTCATCATAGTGCTTTTACCAATGCATAAAATGCATGGAGAAGTCATTTCGAATGACTGGTCCTCAGTGTTGTGAGAACGATGACTGGTTAAAATTTTTGGTGGTTTCTTGTTCAGTCCATAGGCCTACATCATGTGGCAAACCGGTGAGCATGTGGCTCTATTAGTATAGGAGATACCTGAAAACATATCACACTTTTCATCATAGTGCTTTTACCAATGCATAAAATGCATGGAGAAGTCATTTCGAATGACTGGTCCTCAGTGTTGTGAGAACGATGACTGGTTAAAATTTTTGGTGGTTTCTTGTTCAGTCCATAGGCCTACATCATGTGGCAAACCGGTGAGCATGTGGCTCTATTAGTATAGGAGATACCTGAAAACATATCACACTTTTCATCATAGTGCTTTTACCAATGCATAAAATGCATGGAGAAGTCATTTCGAATGACTGGTCCTCAGTGTTGTGAGGACGATGACTGGTTAAAATTTTTGGTGGTTTCTTGTTCAGTCCATAGGCCTACATCATGTGGCAAACCGGTGAGCATGTGGCTCTATTAGTATAGGAGATACCTGAAAACATATCACACTTTTCATCATAGTGCTTTTACCAATGCATAAAATGCATGGAGAAGTCATTTCGAATGACTGGTCCTCAGTGTTGTGAGAACGATGACTGGTTAAAATTTTTGGTGGTTTCTTGTTCAGTCCATAGGCCTACATCATGTGGCAAACCGGTGAGCATATGGCTCTATTAGTATAGGAGATACCTGAAAACATATCACACTTTTCATCATAGTGCTTTTACCAATGCATAAAATGCATGGAGAAGTCATTTCGAATGACTGGTCCTCAGTGTTGTGAGAACGATGACTGGTTAAAATTTTTGGTGGTTTCTTGTTCAGTCCATAGGCCCACATCATGTGACAAACCGGTGAGCATGTGGCTCTATTAGTATAGGAGATACCTGAAAACATATCACACTTTTCATCATAGTGCTTTTACCAATGCATAAAATGCATGGAGAAGTCATTTCGAATGACTGGTCCTCAGTGTTGTGAGAACGATGACTGGTTAAAATTTTTGGTGGTTTCTTGTTCAGTCCATAGGCCTACATCATGTGGCAAACCGGTGAGCATGTGGCTCTATTAGTATAGGAGATACCTGAAAACATATCACACTTTTCATCATAGTGCTTTTACCAATGCATAAAATGCATGGAGAAGTCATTTCGAATGACTGGTCCTCAGTGTTGTGAGGACGATGACTGGTTAAAATTTTTGGTGGTTTCTTGTTCAGTCCATAGGCCTACATCATGTGGCAAACCGGTGAGCATGTGGCTCTATTAGTATAGGAGATACCTGAAAACATATCACACTTTTCATCATAGTGCTTTTACCAATGCATAAAATGCATGGAGAAGTCATTTCGAATGACTGGTCCTCAGTGTTGTGAGAACGATGACTGGTTAAAATTTTTGGTGGTTTCTTGTTCAGTCCATAGGCCTACATCATGTGGCAAACCGGTGAGCATGTGGCTCTATTAGTATAGGAGATACCTGAAAACATATCACACTTTTCATCATAGTGCTTTTACCAATGCATAAAATGCATGGAGAAGTCATTTCGAATGACTGGTCCTCAGTGTTGTGAGAACGATGACTGGTTAAAATTTTTGGTGGTTTCTTGTTCAGTCCATAGGCCTACATCATGTGGCAAACCGGTGAGCATGTGGCTCTATTAGTATAGGAGATACCTGAAAACATATCACACTTTTCATCATAGTGCTTTTACCAATGCATAAAATGCATGGAGAAGTCATTTCGAATGACTGGTCCTCAGTGTTGTGAGAACGATGACTGGTTAAAATTTTTGGTGGTTTCTTGTTCAGTCCATAGGCCTACATCATGTGGCAAACCGGTGAGCATGTGGCTCTATTAGTATAGGAGATACCTGAAAACATATTACACTTTTCATCATAGTGCTTTTACCAATGCATAAAATGCATGGAGAAGTCATTTCGAATGACTGGTCCTCAGAGTTGTGAGAACGATGACTCGTTAAAATTTTTGGTGGTTTCTTGTTCAGTCCATAGGCCTACATCATGTGGCAAACCGGTGAGCATGTGGCTCTATTAGTATAGGAGATACCTGAAAACATATCACACTTTTCATCATAGTGCTTTTACCAATGCATAAAATGCATGGAGAAGTCATTTTGAATGACTGGTCCTCAGTGTTGTGAGAACGATGACTGGTTAAAATTTTTGGTGGTTTCTTGTTCAGTCCATAGGCCTACATCATGTGGCAAACCGGTGAGCATGTGGCTCTATTAGTATAGGAGATGCCTGAAAACATATCACACTTTTCATCATAGTGCTTTTACCAATGCATAAAATGCATGGAGAAGTCATTTCGAATGACTGGTCCTCAGTGTTGTGAGAACGATGACTGGTTAAAATTTTTGGTGCTTTCTTGTTCAGTCCATAGGCCTACATCATGTGGCAAACCGGTGAGCATGTGGCTCTATTAGTATAGGAGATACCTGAAAACATATCACACTTTTCATCATAGTGCTTTTACCAATGCATAAAATGCATGGAGAAGTCATTTCGAATGACTGGTCCTCAGTGTTGTGAGAACGATGACTGGTTAAAATTTTTGGTGGTTTCTTGTTCAGTCCATAGGCCTACATCATGTGGCAAACCGGTGAGCATGTGGCTCTATTAGTATAGGAGATACCTGAAAACATATCACACTTTTCATCATAGTGCTTTTACCAATGCATAAAATGCATGGAGAAGTCATTTTGAATGACTGGTCCTCAGTGTTGTGAGAACGATGACTGGTTAAAATTTTTGGTGGTTTCTTGTTCAGTCCATAGGCCTACATCATGTGGCAAACCGGTGAGCATGTGGCTCTATTAGTATAGGAGATGCCTGAAAACATATCACACTTTTCATCATAGTGCTTTTACCAATGCATAAAATGCATGGAGAAGTCATTTTGAATGACTGGTCCTCAGTGTTGTGAGAACGATGACTGGTTAAAATTTTTGGTGCTTTCTTGTTCAGTCCATAGGCCTACATCATGTGGCAAACCGGTGAGCATGTGGCTCTATTAGTATAGGAGATACCTGAAAACATATCACACTTTTCATCATAGTGCTTTTACCAATGCATAAAATGCATGGAGAAGTCATTTCGAATGACTGGTCCTCAGTGTTGTGAGAACGATGACTGGTTAAAATTTTTGGTGGTTTCTTGTTCAGTCCATAGGCCTACATCATGTGGCAAACCGGTGAGCATATGGCTCTATTAGTATAGGAGATACCTGAAAACATATCACACTTTTCATCATAGTGCTTTTACCAATGCATAAAATGCATGGAGAAGTCATTTCGAATGACTGGTCCTCAGTGTTGTGAGAACGATGACTGGTTAAAATTTTTGGTGGTTTCTTGTTCAGTCCATAGGCCTACATCATGTGACAAACCGGTGAGCATGTGGCTCTATTAGTATAGGAGATACCTGAAAACATATCACACTTTTCATCATAGTGCTTTTACCAATGCATAAAATGCATGGAGAAGTCATTTCGAATGACTGGTCCTCAGTGTTGTGAGAACGATGACTGGTTAAAATTTTTGGTGGTTTCTTGTTCAGTCCATAGGCCTACATCATGTGGCAAACCGGTGAGCATATGGCTCTATTAGTATAGGAGATACCTGAAAACATATCACACTTTTCATCATAGTGCTTTTACCAATGCATAAAATGCATGGAGAAGTCATTTCGAATGACTGGTCCTCAGTGTTGTGAGAACGATGACTGGTTAAAATTTTTGGTGGTTTCTTGTTCAGTCCATAGGCCTACATCATGTGACAAACCGGTGAGCATGTGGCTCTATTAGTATAGGAGATACCTGAAAACATATCACACTTTTCATCATAGTGCTTTTACCAATGCATAAAATGCATGGAGAAGTCATTTCGAATGACTGGTCCTCAGTGTTGTGAGAACGATGACTGGTTAAAATTTTTGGTGGTTTCTTGTTCAGTCCATAGGCCTACATCATGTGGCAAACCGGTGAGCATGTGGCTCTATTAGTATAGGAGATACCTGAAAACATATCACACTTTTCATCATAGTGCTTTTACCAATGCATAAAATGCATGGAGAAGTCATTTCGAATGACTGGTCCTCAGTGTTGTGAGAACAATGACTGGTTAAAATTTTTGGTGGTTTCTTGTTCAGTCCATAGGCCTACATCATGTGGCAAACCGGTGAGCATGTGGCTCTATTAGTATAGGAGATACCTGAAAACATATCACACTTTTCATCATAGTGCTTTTACCAATGCATAAAATGCATGGAGAAGTCATTTCGAATGACTGGTCCTCAGTGTTGTGAGAACGATGACTGGTTAAAATTTTTGGTGGTTTCTTGTTCAGTCCATAGGCCTACATCATGTGGCAAACCGGTGAGCATGTGGCTCTATTAGTATAGGAGATACCTGAAAACATATCACACTTTTCATCATAGTGCTTTTACCAATGCATAAAATGCATGGAGAAGTCATTTCGAATGACTGGTCCTCAGTGTTGTGAGAACAATGACTGGTTAAAATTTTTGGTGGTTTCTTGTTCAGTCCATAGGCCTACATCATGTGGCAAACCGGTGAGCATGTGGCTCTATTAGTATAGGAGATACCTGAAAACATATCACACTTTTCATCATAGTGCTTTTACCAATGCATAAAATGCATGGAGAAGTCATTTCGAATGACTGGTCCTCAGTGTTGTGAGAACGATGACTGGTTAAAATTTTTGGTGGTTTCTTGTTCAGTCCATAGGCCTACATCATGTGGCAAACCGGTGAGCATGTGGCTCTATTAGTATAGGAGATACCTGAAAACATATCACACTTTTCATCATAGTGCTTTTACCAATGCATAAAATGCATGGAGAAGTCATTTCGAATGACTGGTCCTCAGTGTTGTGAGAACGATGACTGGTTAAAATTTTTGGTGGTTTCTTGTTCAGTCCATAGGCCTACATCATGTGGCAAACCGGTGAGCATGTGGCTCTATTAGTATAGGAGATACCTGAAAACATATCACACTTTTCATCATAGTGCTTTTACCAATGCATAAAATGCATGGAGAAGTCATTTCGAATGACTGGTCCTCAGTGTTGTGAGAACGATGACTGGTTAAAATTTTGGGTGGTTTCTTGTTCAGTCCATAGGCCTACATCATGTGGCAAACCGGTGAGCATGTGGCTCTATTAGTATAGGAGATACCTGAAAACATATCACACTTTTCATCATAGTGCTTTTACCAATGCATAAAATGCATGGAGAAGTCATTTCGAATGACTGGTCCTCAGTGTTGTGAGAACAATGACTGGTTAAAATTTTTGGTGGTTTCTTGTTCAGTCCATAGGCCTACATCATGTGGCAAACCGGTGAGCATGTGGCTCTATTAGTATAGGAGATACCTGAAAACATATCACACTTTTCATCATAGTGCTTTTACCAATGCATAAAATGCATGGAGAAGTCATTTCGAATGACTGGTCCTCAGTGTTGTGAGAACGATGACTGGTTAAAATTTTTGGTGGTTTCTTGTTCAGTCCATAGGCCTACATCATGTGGCAAACCGGTGAGCATGTGGCTCTATTAGTATAGGAGATACCTGAAAACATATCACACTTTTCATCATAGTGCTTTTACCAATGCATAAAATGCATGGAGAAGTCATTTCGAATGACTGGTCCTCAGTGTTGTGAGAACGATGACTGGTTAAAATTTTTGGTGGTTTCTTGTTCAGTCCATAGGCCTACATCATGTGGCAAACCGGTGAGCATGTGGCTCTATTAGTATAGGAGATACCTGAAAACATATCACACTTTTCATCATAGTGCTTTTACCAATGCATAAAATGCATGGAGAAGTCATTTCGAATGACTGGTCCTCAGTGTTGTGAGAACGATGACTGGTTAAAATTTTGGGTGGTTTCTTGTTCAGTCCATAGGCCTACATCATGTGACAAACCGGTGAGCATGTGGCTCTATTAGTATAGGAGATACCTGAAAACATATCACACTTTTCATCATAGTGCTTTTACCAATGCATAAAATGCATGGAGAAGTCATTTCGAATGACTGGTCCTCAGTGTTGTGAGAACGATGACTGGTTAAAATTTTTGGTGGTTTCTTGTTCAGTCCATAGGCCTACATCATGTGGCAAACCGGTGAGCATGTGGCTCTATTAGTATAGGAGATACCTGAAAACATATCACACTTTTCATCATAGTGCTTTTACCAATGCATAAAATGCATGGAGAAGTCATTTCGAATGACTGGTCCTCAGTGTTGTGAGAACGATGACTGGTTAAAATTTTTGGTGGTTTCTTGTTCAGTCCATAGGCCTACATCATGTGGCAAACCGGTGAGCATGTGGCTCTATTAGTATAGGAGATACCTGAAAACATATCACACTTTTCATCATAGTGCTTTTACCAATGCATAAAATGCATGGAGAAGTCATTTCGAATGACTGGTCCTCAGTGTTGTGAGAACAATGACTGGTTAAAATTTTTGGTGGTTTCTTGTTCAGTCCATAGGCCTACATCATGTGGCAAACCGGTGAGCATGTGGCTCTATTAGTATAGGAGATACCTGAAAACATATCACACTTTTCATCATAGTGCTTTTACCAATGCATAAAATGCATGGAGAAGTCATTTCGAATGACTGGTCCTCAGTGTTGTGAGAACGATGACTGGTTAAAATTTTTGGTGGTTTCTTATTCAGTCCATAGGCCTACATCATGTGGCAAACCGGTGAGCATGTGGCTCTATTAGTATAGGAGATACCTGAAAACATATCACACTTTTCATCATAGTGCTTTTACCAATGCATAAAATGCATGGAGAAGTAATTTCGAATGACTGGTCCTCAGTGTTGTGAGAACGATGACTGGTTAAAATTTTTGGTGGTTTCTTGTTCAGTCCATAGGCCTACATCATGTGGCAAACCGGTGAGCATGTGGCTCTATTAGTATAGGAGATACCTGAAAACATATCACACTTTTCATCATAGTGCTTTTACCAATGCATAAAATGCATGGAGAAGTCATTTCGAATGACTGGTCCTCAGTGTTGTGAGAACGATGACTGGTTAAAATTTTTGGTGGTTTCTTGTTCAGTCCATAGGCCTACATCATGTGGCAAACCGGTGAGCATGTGGCTCTATTAGTATAGGAGATACCTGAAAACATATCACACTTTTCATCATAGTGCTTTTACCAATGCATAAAATGCATGGAGAAGTCATATCGAATGACTGGTCCTCAGTGTTGTGAGAACAATGACTGGTTAAAATTTTTGGTGGTTTCTTGTTCAGTCCATAGGCCTACATCATGTGGCAAACCGGTGAGCATGTGGCTCTATTAGTATAGGAGATACCTGAAAACATATCACACTTTTCATCATAGTGCTTTTACCAATGCATAAAATGCATGGAGAAGTCATTTCGAATGACTGGTCCTCAGTGTTGTGAGAACGATGACTGGTTAAAATTTTTGGTGGTTTCTTGTTCAGTCCATAGGCCTACATCATGTGGCAAACCGGTGAGCATATGGCTCTATTAGTATAGGAGATACCTGAAAACATATCACACTTTTCATCATAGTGCTTTTACCAATGCATAAAATGCATGGAGAAGTCATTTCGAATGACTGGTCCTCAGTGTTGTGAGAACGATGACTGGTTAAAATTTTTGGTGGTTTCTTGTTCAGTCCATAGGCCTACATCATGTGACAAACCGGAGAGCATGTGGCTCTATTAGTATAGGAGATACCTGAAAACATATCACACTTTTCATCATAGTGCTTTTACCAATGCATAAAATGCATGGAGAAGTCATTTCGAATGACTGGTCCTCAGTGTTGTGAGAACGATGACTGGTTAAAATTTTTGGTGGTTTCTTGTTCAGTCCATAGGCCTACATCATGTGGCAAACCGGTGAGCATGTGGCTCTATTAGTATAGGAGATACCTGAAAACATATCACACTTTTCATCATAGTGCTTTTACCAATGCATAAAATGCATGGAGAAGTCATTTCGAATGACTGGTCCTCAGTGTTGTGAGAACAATGACTGGTTAAAATTTTTGGTGGTTTCTTGTTCAGTCCATAGGCCTACATCATGTGGCAAACCGGTGAGCATGTGGCTCTATTAGTATAGGAGATACCTGAAAACATATCACACTTTTCATCATAGTGCTTTTACCAATGCATAAAATGCATGGAGAAGTCATTTCGAATGACTGGTCCTCAGTGTTGTGAGAACGATGACTGGTTAAAATTTTTGGTGGTTTCTTGTTCAGTCCATAGGCCTACATCATGTGGCAAACCGGTGAGCATGTGGCTCTATTAGTATAGGAGATACCTGAAAACATATCACACTTTTCATCATAGTGCTTTTACCAATGCATAAAATGCATGGAGAAGTCATTTCGAATGACTGGTCCTCAGTGTTGTGAGAACGATGACTGGTTAAAATTTTTGGTGGTTTCTTGTTCAGTCCATAGGCCTACATCATGTGGCAAACCGGTGAGCATGTGGCTCTATTAGTATAGGAGATACCTGAAAACATATCACACTTTTCATCATAGTGCTTTTACCAATGCATAAAATGCATGGAGAAGTCATTTCGAATGACTGGTCCTCAGTGTTGTGAGAACGATGATTTGTTAAAATTTTGGGTGGTTTCTTGTTCAGTCCATAGGCCTACATCATGTGACAAACCGGTGAGCATGTGGCTCTATTAGTATAGGAGATACCTGAAAACATATCACACTTTTCATCATAGTGCTTTTACCAATGCATAAAATGCATGGAGAAGTCATTTCGAATGACTGGTCCTCAGTGTTGTGAGAACGATGACTGGTTAAAATTTTTGGTGGTTTCTTGTTCAGTCCATAGGCCTACATCATGTGGCAAACCGGTGAGCATGTGGCTCTATTAGTATAGGAGATACCTGAAAACATATCACACTTTTCATCATAGTGCTTTTACCAATGCATAAAATGCATGGAGAAGTCATTTCGAATGACTGGTCCTCAGTGTTGTGAGAACGATGACTGGTTAAAATTTTTGGTGGTTTCTTGTTCAGTCCATAGGCCTACATCATGTGGCAAACCGGTGAGCATGTGGCTCTATTAGTATAGGAGATACCTGAAAACATATCACACTTTTCATCATAGTGCTTTTACCAATGCATAAAATGCATGGAGAAGTCATTTCGAATGACTGGTCCTCAGTGTTGTGAGAACGATGACTGGTTAAAATTTTTGGTGGTTTCTTATTCAGTCCATAGGCCTACATCATGTGGCAAACCGGTGAGCATGTGGCTCTATTAGTATAGGAGATACCTGAAAACATATCACACTTTTCATCATAGTGCTTTTACCAATGCATAAAATGCATGGAGAAGTCATTTCGAATGACTGGTCCTCAGTGTTGTGAGAACGATGACTGGTTAAAATTTTTGGTGGTTTCTTGTTCAGTCCATAGGCCTACATCATGTGGCAAACCGGTGAGCATGTGGCTCTATTAGTATAGGAGATACCTGAAAACATATCACACTTTTCATCATAGTGCTTTTACCAATGCATAAAATGCATGGAGAAGTCATTTCGAATGACTGGTCCTCAGTGTTGTGAGAACGATGACTGGTTAAAATTTTTGGTGGTTTCTTGTTCAGTCCATAGGCCTACATCATGTGACAAACCGGTGAGCATGTGGCTCTATTAGTATAGGAGATACCTGAAAACATATCACACTTTTCATCATAGTGCTTTTACCAATGCATAAAATGCATGGAGAAGTCATTTCGAATGACTGGTCCTCAGTGTTGTGAGAACGATGACTGGTTAAAATTTTTGGTGGTTTCTTGTTCAGTCCATAGGCCTACATCATGTGGCAAACCGGTGAGCATGTGGCTCTATTAGTATAGGAGATACCTGAAAACATATCACACTTTTCATCATAGTGCTTTTACCAATGCATAAAATGCATGGAGAAGTCATTTCGAATGACTGGTCCTCAGTGTTGTGAGAACAATGACTGGTTAAAATTTTTGGTGGTTTCTTGTTCAGTCCATAGGCCTACATCATGTGGCAAACCGGTGAGCATGTGGCTCTATTAGTATAGGAGATACCTGAAAACATATCACACTTTTCATCATAGTGCTTTTACCAATGCATAAAATGCATGGAGAAGTCATTTCGAATGACTGGTCCTCAGTGTTGTGAGAACGATGACTGGTTAAAATTTTTGGTGGTTTCTTGTTCAGTCCATAGGCCTACATCATGTGGCAAACCGGTGAGCATGTGGCTCTATTAGTATAGGAGATACCTGAAAACATATCACACTTTTCATCATAGTGCTTTTACCAATGCATAAAATGCATGGAGAAGTCATTTCGAATGACTGGTCCTCAGTGTTGTGAGAACGATGACTGGTTAAAATTTTTGGTGGTTTCTTGTTCAGTCCATAGGCCTACATCATGTGGCAAACCGGTGAGCATGTGGCTCTATTAGTATAGGAGATACCTGAAAACATATCACACTTTTCATCATAGTGCTTTTACCAATGCATAAAATGCATGGAGAAGTCATTTCGAATGACTGGTCCTCAGTGTTGTGAGAACGATGACTGGTTAAAATTTTGGGTGGTTTCTTGTTCAGTCCATAGGCCTACATCATGTGGCAAACCGGTGAGCATGTGGCTCTATTAGTATAGGAGATACCTGAAAACATATCACACTTTTCATCATAGTGCTTTTACCAATGCATAAAATGCATGGAGAAGTCATTTCGAATGACTGGTCCTCAGTGTTGTGAGAACGATGACTGGTTAAAATTTTTGGTGGTTTCTTGTTCAGTCCATAGGCCTACATCATGTGGCAAACCGGTGAGCATGTGGCTCTATTAGTATAGGAGATACCTGAAAACATATCACACTTTTCATCATAGTGCTTTTACCAATGCATAAAATGCATGGAGAAGTCATTTCGAATGACTGGTCCTCAGTGTTGTGAGAACGATGACTGGTTAAAATTTTTGGTGGTTTCTTGTTCAGTCCATAGGCCTACATCATGTGGCAAACCGGTGAGCATGTGGCTCTATTAGTATAGGAGATACCTGAAAACATATCACACTTTTCATCATAGTGCTTTTACCAATGCATAAAATGCATGGAGAAGTCATTTCGAATGACTGGTCCTCAGTGTTGTGAGAACGATGACTGGTTAAAATTTTTGGTGGTTTCTTGTTCAGTCCATAGGCCTACATCATGTGGCAAACCGGTGAGCATGTGGCTCTATTAGTATAGGAGATACCTGAAAACATATCACACTTTTCATCATAGTGCTTTTACCAATGCATAAAATGCATGGAGAAGTCATTTCGAATGACTGGTCCTCAGTGTTGTGAGAACGATGACTGGTTAAAATTTTTGGTGGTTTCTTGTTCAGTCCATAGGCCTACATCATGTGGCAAACCGGTGAGCATGTGGCTCTATTAGTATAGGAGATACCTGAAAACATATCACACTTTTCATCATAGTGCTTTTACCAATGCATAAAATGCATGGAGAAGTCATTTCGAATGACTGGTCCTCAGTGTTGTGAGAACGATGACTGGTTAAAATTTTGGGTGGTTTCTTGTTCAGTCCATAGGCCTACATCATGTGGCAAACCGGTGAGCATGTGGCTCTATTAGTATAGGAGATACCTGAAAACATATCACACTTTTCATCATAGTGCTTTTACCAATGCATAAAATGCATGGAGAAGTCATTTCGAATGACTGGTCCTCAGTGTTGTGAGAACGATGACTGGTTAAAATTTTTGGTGGTTTCTTGTTCAGTCCATAGGCCTACATCATGTGGCAAACCGGTGAGCATGTGGCTCTATTAGTATAGGAGATGCCTGAAAACATATCACACTTTTCATCATAGTGCTTTTACCAATGCATAAAATGCATGGAGAAGTCATTTCGAATGACTGGTCCTCAGTGTTGTGAGAACGATGACTGGTTAAAATTTTTGGTGGTTTCTTGTTCAGTCCATAGGCCTACATCATGTGGCAAACCGGTGAGCATGTGGCTCTATTAGTATAGGAGATACCTGAAAACATATCACACTTTTCATCATAGTGCTTTTACCAATGCATAAAATGCATGGAGAAGTCATTTCGAATGACTGGTCCTCAGTGTTGTGAGAACAATGACTGGTTAAAATTTTTGGTGGTTTCTTGTTCAGTCCATAGGCCTACATCATGTGGCAAACCGGTGAGCATGTGGCTCTATTAGTATAGGAGATACCTGAAAACATATCACACTTTTCATCATAGTGCTTTTACCAATGCATAAAATGCATGGAGAAGTCATTTCGAATGACTGGTCCTCAGTGTTGTGAGAACGATTTCTAGTTAAAATTTTTGGTGGTTTCTTGTTCAGTCCATAGGCCTACATCATGTGGCAAACCGGTGAGCATGTGGCTCTATTAGTATAGGAGATACCTGAAAACATATCACACTTTTCATCATAGTGCTTTTACCAATGCATAAAATGCATGGAGAAGTCATTTCGAATGACTGGTCCTCAGTGTTGTGAGAACGATGACTGGTTAAAATTTTTGGTGGTTTCTTGTTCAGTCCATAGGCCTACATCATGTGGCAAACCGGTGAGCATGTGGCTCGATTAGTATAGGAGATACCTGAAAACATATCACACTTTTCATCATAGTGCTTTTACCAATGCATAAAATGCATGGAGAAGTCATTTCGAATGACTGGTCCTCAGTGTTGTGAGAACGATGACTGGTTAAAATTTTTGGTGGTTTCTTGTTCAGTCCATAGGCCCACATCATGTGGCAAACCGGTGAGCATGTGGCTCTATTAGTATAGGAGATACCTGAAAACATATCACACTTTTCATCATAGTGCTTTTACCAATGCATAAAATGCATGGAGAAGTCATTTCGAATGACTGGTCCTCAGTGTTGTGAGAACGATGACTGGTTAAAATTTTTGGTGGTTTCTTGTTCAGTCCATAGGCCTACATCATGTGGCAAACCGGTGAGCATGTGGCTCTATTAGTATAGGAGATACCTGAAAACATATCACACTTTTCATCATAGTGCTTTTACCAATGCATAAAATGCATGGAGAAGTCATTTCGAATGACTGGTCCTCAGTGTTGTGAGAACGATGACTGGTTAAAATTTTTGGTGGTTTCTTGTTCAGTCCATAGGCCTACATCATGTGGCAAACCGGTGAGCATGTGGCTCTATTAGTATAGGAGATACCTGAAAACATATCACACTTTTCATCATAGTGCTTTTACCAATGCATAAAATGCATGGAGAAGTCATTTCGAATGACTGGTCCTCAGTGTTGTGAGAACGATGACTGGTTAAAATTTTTGGTGGTTTCTTGTTCAGTCCATAGGCCTACATCATGTGGCAAACCGGTGAGCATGTGGCGCTATTAGTATAGGAGATACCTGAAAACATATCACACTTTTCATCATAGTGCTTTTACCAATGCATAAAATGCATGGAGAAGTCATTTCGAATGACTGGTCCTCAGTGTTGTGAGAACGATGACTGGTTAAAATTTTTGGTGGTTTCTTGTTCAGTCCATAGGCCTACATCATGTGGCAAACCGGTGAGCATGTGGCTCTATCAGTATAGGAGATACCTGAAAACATATCACACTTTTCATCATAGTGCTTTTACCAATGCATAAAATGCATGGAGAAGTCATTTCGAATGACTGGTCCTCAGTGTTGTGAGAACGATGACTGGTTAAAATTTTTGGTGGTTTCTTGTTCAGTCCATAGGCCTACATCATGTGGCAAACCGGTGAGCATGTGGCTCTATTAGTATAGGAGATACCTGAAAACATATCACACTTTTCATCATAGTGCTTCTACCAATGCATAAAATGCATGGAGAAGTCATTTCGAATGACTGGTCCTCAGTGTTGTGAGAACGATGACTGGTTAAAATTTTTGGTGGTTTCTTGTTCAGTCCATAGGCCTACATCATGTGGCAAACCGGTGAGCATGTGGCTCTATTAGTATAGGAGATACCTGAAAACATATCACACTTTTCATCATAGTGCTTTTACCAATGCATAAAATGCATGGAGAAGTCATTTCGAATGACTGGTCCTCAGTGTTGTGAGAACGATGACTGGTTAAAATTTTTGGTGGTTTCTTGTTCAGTCCATAGGCCTACATCATGTGGCAAACCGGTGAGCATATGGCTCTATTAGTATAGGAGATACCTGAAAACATATCACACTTTTCATCATAGTGCTTTTACCAATGCATAAAATGCATGGAGAAGTCATTTCGAATGACTGGTCCTCAGTGTTGTGAGAACGATGACTGGTTAAAATTTTTGGTGGTTTCTTGTTCAGTCCATAGGCCTACATCATGTGACAAACCGGTGAGCATGTGGCTCTATTAGTATAGGAGATACCTGAAAACATATCCCACTTTTCATCATAGTGCTTTTACCAATGCATAAAATGCATGGAGAAGTCATTTCGAATGACTGGTCCTCAGTGTTGTGAGAACGATGACTGGTTAAAATTTTTGGTGGTTTCTTGTTCAGTCCATAGGCCTACATCATGTGGCAAACCAGTGAGCATGTGGCTCTATTAGTATAGGAGATACCTGAAAACATATCACACTTTTCATCATAGTGCTTTTACCAATGCATAAAATGCATGGAGAAGTCATTTCGAATGACTGGTCCTCAGTGTTGTGAGAACAATTACTGGTTAAAATTTTTGGTGGTTTCTTGTTCAGTCCATAGGCCTACATCATGTGGCAAACCGGTGAGCATGTGGCTCTATTAGTATAGGAGATACCTGAAAACATATCACACTTTTCATCATAGTGCTTTTACCAATGCATAAAATGCATGGAGAAGTCATTTCGAATGACTGGTCCTCAGTGTTGTGAGAACGATGACTGGTTAAAATTTTTGGTGGTTTCTTGTTCAGTCCATAGGCCTACATCATGTGGCAAACCGGTGAGCATATGGCTCTATTAGTATAGGAGATACCTGAAAACATATCACACTTTTCATCATAGTGCTTTTACCAATGCATAAAATGCATGGAGAAGTCATTTCGAATGACTGGTCCTCAGTGTTGTGAGAACGACGACTGGTTAAAATTTTGGTGGTTTCTTGTTCAGTCCATAGGCCTACATCATGTGGCAAACCGGTGAGCATGTGGCTCTATTAGTATAGGAGATACCTGAAAACATATCACACTTTTCATCATAGTGCTTTTACCAATGCATAAAATGCATGGAGAAGTCATTTCGAATGACTGGTCCTCAGTGTTTTGAGAACGATGACTGGTTAAAATTTTTGGTGGTTTCTTGTTCAGTCCATAGGCCTACATCATGTGGCAAACCGGTGAGCATGTGGCTCTATTAGTATAGGAGATACCTGAAAACATATCACACTTTTCATCATAGTGCTTTTACCAATGCATAAAATGCATGGAGAAGTCATTTCGAATGACTGGTCCTCAGTGTTGTGAGAACGACGACTGGTTAAAATTTTTGGTGGTTTCTTGTTCAGTCCATAGGCCTACATCATGTGGCAAACCGGTGAGCATGTGGCTCTATTAGTATAGGAGATACCTGAAAACATATCACACTTTTCATCATAGTGCTTTTACCAATGCATAAAATGCATGGAGAAGTCATTTCGAATGACTGGTCCTCAGTGTTGTGAGAACGATGACTGGTTAAAATTTTTGGTGGTTTCTTGTTCAGTCCATAGGCCTACATCATGTGGCAAACCGGTGAGCATGTGGCTCTATTAGTATAGGAGATACCTGAAAACATATCACACTTTTCATCATAGTGCTTTTACCAATGCATAAAATGCATGGAGAAGTCATTTCGAATGACTGGTCCTCAGTGTTGTGAGAACGATGACTGGTTAAAATTTTGGGTGGTTTCTTGTTCAGTCCATAGGCCTACATCATGTGGCAAACCGGTGAGCATATGGCTCTATTAGTATAGGAGATACCTGAAAACATATCACACTTTTCATCATAGTGCTTTTACCAATGCATAAAATGCATGGAGAAGTCATTTCGAATGACTGGTCCTCAGTGTTGTGAGAACGATGACTGGTTAAAATTTTTGGTGGTTTCTTGTTCAGTCCATAGGCCTACATCATGTGACAAACCGGTGAGCATGTGGCTCTATTAGTATAGGAGATACCTGAAAACATATCACACTTTTCATCAGTGCTTTTACCAATGCATAAAATGCATGGAGAAGTCATTTCGAATGACTGGTCCTCAGTGTTGTGAGAACGATGACTGGTTAAAATTTTTGGTGGTTTCTTGTTCAGTCCATAGGCCTACATCATGTGGCAAACCGGTGAGCATGTGGCTCTATTAGAATAGGAGATACCTGAAAACATATCACACTTTTCATCATAGTGCTTTTACCAATGCATAAAATGCATGGAGAAGTCATTTCGAATGACTGGTCCTCAGTGTTGTGAGAACAATGACTGGTTAAAATTTTTGGTGGTTTCTTGTTCAGTCCATAGGCCTACATCATGTGGCAAACCGGTGAGCATGTGGCTCTATTAGTATAGGAGATACCTGAAAACATATCACACTTTTCATCATAGTGCTTTTACCAATGCATAAAATGCATGGAGAAGTCATTTCGAATGACTGGTCCTCAGTGTTGTGAGAACGATGACTGGTTAAAATTTTTGGTGGTTTCTTGTTCAGTCCATAGGCCTACATCATGTGGCAAACCGGTGAGCATGTGGCTCTATTAGTATAGGAGATACCTGAAAACATATCACACTTTTCATCATAGTGCTTTTACCAATGCATAAAATGCATGGAGAAGTCATTTCGAATGACTGGTCCTCAGTGTTGTGAGAACGATGACTGGTTAAAATTTTTGGTGGTTTCTTGTTCAGTCCATAGGCCTACATCATGTGGCAAACCGGTGAGCATGTGGCTCTATTAGTATAGGAGATACCTGAAAACATATCACACTTTTCATCATAGTGCTTTTACCAATGCATAAAATGCATGGAGAAGTCATTTCGAATGACTGGTCCTCAGTGTTGTGAGAACGATGACTGGTTAAAATTTTGGGTGGTTTCTTGTTCAGTCCATAGGCCTACATCATGTGGCAAACCGGTGAGCATGTGGCTCTATTAGTATAGGAGATACCTAAAAACATATCACACTTTTCATCATAGTGCTTTTACCAATGCATAAAATGCATGGAGAAGTCATTTCGAATGACTGGTCCTCAGTGTTGTGAGAACGATGACTGGTTAAAATTTTTGGTGGTTTCTTGTTCAGTCCATAGGCCTACATCATGTGGCAAACCGGTGAGCATGTGGCTCTATTAGTATAGGAGATACCTGAAAACATATCACACTTTTCATCATAGTGCTTTTACCAATGCATAAAATGCATGGAGAAGTCATTTCGAATGACTGGTCCTCAGTGTTGTGAGAACGATGACTGGTTAAAATTTTTGGTGGTTTCTTGTTCAGTCCATAGGCCTACATCATGTGGCAAACCGGTGAGCATGTGGCTCTATTAGTATAGGAGATACCTGAAAACATATCACACTTTTCATCATAGTGCTTTTACCAATGCATAAAATGCATGGAGAAGTCATTTCGAATGACTGGTCCGCAGTGTTGTGAGAACGATGACTGGTTAAAATTTTTGGTGGTTTCTTGTTCAGTCCATAGGCCTACATCATGTGGCAAACCGGTGAGCATGTGGCTCTATTAGTATAGGAGATACCTGAAAACATATCACACTTTTCATCATAGTGCTTTTACCAATGCATAAAATGCATGGAGAAGTCATTTCGAATGACTGGTCCTCAGTGTTGCGAGAACGATGACTGGTTAAAATTTTTGGTGGTTTCTTGTTCAGTCCATAGGCCTACATCATGTGGCAAACCGGTGAGCATGTGGCTCTATTAGTATAGGAGATACCTGAAAACATATCACACTTTTCATCATAGTGCTTTTACCAATGCATAAAATGCATGGAGAAGTCATTTCGAATGACTGGTCCTCAGTGTTGTGAGAACGATGACTGGTTAAAATTTTGGGTGGTTTCTTGTTCAGTCCATAGGCCTACATCATGTGGCAAACCGGTGAGCATGTGGCTCTATTAGTATAGGAGATACCTGAAAACATATCACACTTTTCATCATAGTGCTTTTACCAATGCATAAAATGCATGGAGAAGTCATTTCGAATGACTGGTCCTCAGTGTTGTGAGAATGATGACTGGTTAAAATTTTTGGTGGTTTCTTGTTCAGTCCATAGGCCTACATCATGTGGCAAACCGGTGAGCATGTGGCTCTATTAGTATAGGAGATGCCTGAAAACATATCACACTTTTCATCATAGTGCTTTTACCAATGCATAAAATGCATGGAGAAGTCATTTCGAATGACTGGTCCTCAGTGTTGTGAGAACGATGACTGGTTAAAATTTTTGGTGGTTGCTTGTTCAGTCCATAGGCCTACATCATGTGGCAAACCGGTGAGCATGTGGCTCTATTAGTATAGGAGATACCTGAAAACATATCACACTTTTCATCATAGTGCTTTTACCAATGCATAAAATGCATGGAGAAGTCATTTCGAATGACTGGTCCTCAGTGTTGTGAGAACAATGACTGGTTAAAATTTTTGGTGGTTTCTTGTTCAGTCCATAGGCCTACATCATGTGGCAAACCGGTGAGCATGTGGCTCTATTAGTATAGGAGATACCTGAAAAAATATCACACTTTTCATCATAGTGCTTTTACCAATGCATAAAATGCATGGAGAAGTCATTTCGAATGACTGGTCCTCAGTGTTGTGAGAACGATTTCTAGTTAAAATTTTTGGTGGTTTCTTGTTCAGTCCATAGGCCTACATCATGTGGCAAACCGGTGAGCATGTGGCTCTATTAGTATAGGAGATACCTGAAAACATATCACACTTTTCATCATAGTGCTTTCACCAATGCATAAAATGCATGGAGAAGTCATTTCGAATGACTGGTCCTCAGTGTTGTGAGAACGATGACTGGTTAAAATTTTTGGTGGTTTCTTGTTCAGTCCATAGGCCTACATCATGTGGCAAACCGGTGAGCATGTGGCTCTATTAGTATAGGAGATACCTGAAAACATATCACACTTTTCATCATAGTGCTTTTACCAATGCATAAAATGCATGGAGAAGTCATTTCGAATGACTGGTCCTCAGTGTTGTGAGAACGATGACTGGTTAAAATTTTTGGTGGTTTCTTGTTCAGTCCATAGGCCCACATCATGTGGCAAACCGGTGAGCATGTGGCTCTATTAGTATAGGAGATACCTGAAAACATATCACACTTTTCATCATAGTGCTTTTACCAATGCATAAAATGCATGGAGAAGTCATTTCGAATGACTGGTCCTCAGTGTTGTGAGAACGATGACTGGTTAAAATTTTTGGTGGTTTCTTGTTCAGTCCATAGGCCTACATCATGTGGCAAACCGGTGAGCATGTGGCTCTATTAGTATAGGAGATACCTGAAAACATATCACACTTTTCATCATAGTGCTTTTACCAATGCATAAAATGCATGGAGAAGTCATTTCGAATGACTGGTCCTCAGTGTTGTGAGAACGATGACTGGTTAAAATTTTTGGTGGTTTCTTGTTCAGTCCATAGGCCTACATCATGTGGCAAACCGGTGAGCATGTGGCGCTATTAGTATAGGAGATACCTGAAAACATATCACACTTTTCATCATAGTGCTTTTACCAATGCATAAAATGCATGGAGAAGTCATTTCGAATGACTGGTCCTCAGTGTTGTGAGAACGATGACTGGTTAAAATTTTTGGTGGTTTCTTGTTCAGTCCATAGGCCTACATCATGTGGCAAACCGGTGAGCATGTGGCTCTATCAGTATAGGAGATACCTGAAAACATATCACACTTTTCATCATAGTGCTTTTACCAATGCATAAAATGCATGGAGAAGTCATTTCGAATGACTGGTCCTCAGTGTTGTGAGAACGATGACTGGTTAAAATTTTTGGTGGTTTCTTGTTCAGTCCATAGGCCTACATCATGTGGCAAACCGGTGAGCATGTGGCTCTATTAGTATAGGAGATACCTGAAAACATATCACACTTTTCATCATAGTGCTTTTACCAATGCATAAAATGCATGGAGAAGTCATTTCGAATGACTGGTCCTCAGTGTTGTGAGAACGATGACTGGTTAAAATTTTTGGTGGTTTCTTGTTCAGTCCATAGGCCTACATCATGTGGCAAACCGGTGAGCATGTGGCTCTATTAGTATAGGAGATACCTGAAAACATATCACACTTTTCATCATAGTGCTTTTACCAATGCATAAAATGCATGGAGAAGTCACTTCGAATGACTGGTCCTCAGTGTTGTGAGAACGATGACTGGTTAAAATTTTTGGTGGTTTCTTGTTCAGTCCATAGGCCTACATCATGTGGCAAACCGGTGAGCATATGGCTCTATTAGTATAGGAGATACCTGAAAACATATCACACTTTTCATCATAGTGCTTTTACCAATGCATAAAATGCATGGAGAAGTCATTTCGAATGACTGGTCCTCAGTGTTGTGAGAACGATGACTGGTTAAAATTTTTGGTGGTTTCTTGTTCAGTCCATAGGCCTACATCATGTGACAAACCGGTGAGCATGTGGCTCTATTAGTATAGGAGATACCTGAAAACATATCCCACTTTTCATCATAGTGCTTTTACCAATGCATAAAATGCATGGAGAAGTCATTTCGAATGACTGGTCCTCAGTGTTGTGAGAACGATGACTGGTTAAAATTTTTGGTGGTTTCTTGTTCAGTCCATAGGCCTACATCATGTGGCAAACCAGTGAGCATGTGGCTCTATTAGTATAGGAGATACCTGAAAACATATCACACTTTTCATCATAGTGCTTTTACCAATGCATAAAATGCATGGAGAAGTCATTTCGAATGACTGGTCCTCAGTGTTGTGAGAACAATTACTGGTTAAAATTTTTGGTGGTTTCTTGTTCAGTCCATAGGCCTACATCATGTGGCAAACCGGTGAGCATGTGGCTCTATTAGTATAGGAGATACCTGAAAACATATCACACTTTTCATCATAGTGCTTTTACCAATGCATAAAATGCATGGAGAAGTCATTTCGAATGACTGGTCCTCAGTGTTGTGAGAACGATGACTGGTTAAAATTTTTGGTGGTTTCTTGTTCAGTCCATAGGCCTACATCATGTGGCAAACCGGTGAGCATATGGCTCTATTAGTATAGGAGATACCTGAAAACATATCACACTTTTCATCATAGTGCTTTTACCAATGCATAAAATGCATGGAGAAGTCATTTCGAATGACTGGTCCTCAGTGTTGTGAGAACGATGACTGGTTAAAATTTTTGGTGGTTTCTTGTTCAGTCCATAGGCCTACATCATGTGACAAACCGGTGAGCATGTGGCTCTATTAGTATAGGAGATACCTGAAAACATATCACACTTTTCATCATAGTGCTTTTACCAATGCATAAAATGCATGGAGAAGTCATTTCGAATGACTGCTCCTCAGTGTTGTGAGAACGATGACTGGTTAAAATTTTTGGTGGTTTCTTGTTCAGTCCATAGGCCTACATCATGTGGCAAACCGGTGAGCATGTGGCTCTATTAGTATAGGAGATACCTGAAAACATATCACACTTTTCATCATAGTGCTTTTACCAATGCATAAAATGCATGAAGTCATTTCGAATGACTGGTCCTCAGTGTTGTGAGAACGATGACTGGTTAAAATTTTTGGTGGTTTCTTGTTCAGTCCATAGGCCTACATCATGTGGCAAACCGGTGAGCATATGGCTCTATTAGTATAGGAGATACCTGAAAACATATCACAGTTTTCATCATAGTGCTTTTACCAATGCATAAAATGCATGGAGAAGTCATTTCGAATGACTGGTCCTCAGTGTTGTGAGAACGATGACTGGTTAAAATTTTTGGTGGTTTCTTGTTCAGTCCATAGGCCTACATCATGTGGCAAACCGGTGAGCATGTGGCTCTATTAGTATAGGAGATACCTGAAAACATATCACACTTTTCATCATAGTGCTTTTACCAATGCATAAAATGCATGGAGAAGTCATTTCGAATGACTGGTCCTCAGTGTTGTGAGAACGATGACTGGTTAAAATTTTTGGTGGTTTCTTGTTCAGTCCATAGGCCTACATCATGTGGCAAACCGGTGAGCATGTGGCTCTATTAGTATAGGAGATACCTGAAAACATATCACACTTTTCATCATAGTGCTTTTACCAATGCATAAAATGCATGGAGAAGTCATTTCGAATGACTGGTCCTCAGTGTTGTGAGAACGATGACTGGTTAAAATTTTTGGTGGTCTCTTGTTCAGTCCACAGGCCCACATCATGTGGCAAACCGGTGAGCATGTGGCTCTATTAGTATAGGAGATACCTGAAAACATATCACACTTTTCATCATAGTGCTTTTACCAATGCATAAAATGCATGGAGAAGTCATTTCGAATGACTGGTCCTCAGTGTTGTGAGAACGATGACTGGTTAAAATTTTTGGTGGTTTCTTGTTCAGTCCATAGGCCTACATCATGTGGCAAACCGGTGAGCATATGGCTCTATTAGTATAGGAGATACCTGAAAACATATCACACTTTTCATCATAGTGCTTTTACCAATGCATAAAATGCATGGAGAAGTCATTTCGAATGACTGGTCCTCAGTGTTGTGAGAACGATGACTGGTTAAAATTTTTGGTGGTTTCTTGTTCAGTCCATAGGCCTACATCATGTGACAAACCGGTGAGCATGTGGCTCTATTAGTATAGGAGATACCTGAAAACATATCACACTTTTCATCATAGTGCTTTTACCAATGCATAAAATGCATGGAGAAGTCATTTCGAATGACTGGTCCTCAGTGTTGTGAGAACGATGACTGGTTAAAATTTTTGGTGGTTTCTTGTTCAGTCCATAGGCCTACATCATGTGGCAAACCGGTGAGCATATGGCTCTATTAGTATAGGAGATACCTGAAAACATATCACACTTTTCATCATAGTGCTTTTACCAATGCATAAAATGCATGGAGAAGTCATTTCGAATGACTGGTCCTCAGTGTTGTGAGAACGATGACTGGTTAAAATTTTTGGTGGTTTCTTGTTCAGTCCATAGGCCTACATCATGTGACAAACCGGTGAGCATGTGGCTCTATTAGTATAGGAGATACCTGAAAACATATCACACTTTTCATCATAGTGCTTTTACCAATGCATAAAATGCATGGAGAAGTCATTTCGAATGACTGCTCCTCAGTGTTGTGAGAACGATGACTGGTTAAAATTTTTGGTGGTTTCTTGTTCAGTCCATAGGCCTACATCATGTGGCAAACCGGTGAGCATGTGGCTCTATTAGTATAGGAGATACCTGAAAACATATCACACTTTTCATCATAGTGCTTTTACCAATGCATAAAATGCATGAAGTCATTTCGAATGACTGGTCCTCAGTGTTGTGAGAACGATGACTGGTTAAAATTTTTGGTGGTTTCTTGTTCAGTGCATAGGCCTACATCATGTGGCAAACCGGTGAGCATATGGCTCTATTAGTATAGGAGATACCTGAAAACATATCACAGTTTTCATCATAGTGCTTTTACCAATGCATAAAATGCATGGAGAAGTCATTTCGAATGACTGGTCCTCAGTGTTGTGAGAACGATGACTGGTTAAAATTTTTGGTGGTTTCTTGTTCAGTCCATAGGCCTACATCATGTGGCAAACCGGTGAGCATGTGGCTCTATTAGTATAGGAGATACCTGAAAACATATCACACTTTTCATCATAGTGCTTTTACCAATGCATAAAATGCATGGAGAAGTCATTTCGAATGACTGGTCCTCAGTGTTGTGAGAACGATGACTGGTTAAAATTTTTGGTGGTTTCTTGTTCAGTCCATAGGCCTACATCATGTGGCAAACCGGTGAGCATGTGGCTCTATTAGTATAGGAGATACCTGAAAACATATCACACTTTTCATCATAGTGCTTTTACCAATGCATAAAATGCATGGAGAAGTCATTTCGAATGACTGGTCCTCAGTGTTGTGAGAACGATGACTGGTTAAAATTTTTGGTGGTCTCTTGTTCAGTCCACAGGCCCACATCATGTGGCAAACCGGTGAGCATGTGGCTCTATTAGTATAGGAGATACCTGAAAACATATCACACTTTTCATCATAGTGCTTTTACCAATGCATAAAATGCATGGAGAAGTCATTTCGAATGACTGGTCCTCAGTGTTGTGAGAACGATGACTGGTTAAAATTTTTGGTGGTTTCTTGTTCAGTCCATAGGCCTACATCATGTGGCAAACCGGTGAGCATATGGCTCTATTAGTATAGGAGATACCTGAAAACATATCACACTTTTCATCATAGTGCTTTTACCAATGCATAAAATGCATGGAGAAGTCATTTCGAATGACTGGTCCTCAGTGTTGTGAGAACGATGACTGGTTAAAATTTTTGGTGGTTTCTTGTTCAGTCCATAGGCCTACATCATGTGACAAACCGGTGAGCATGTGGCTCTATTAGTATAGGAGATACCTGAAAACATATCACACTTTTCATCATAGTGCTTTTACCAATGCATAAAATGCATGGAGAAGTCATTTCGAATGACTGCTCCTCAGTGTTGTGAGAACGATGACTGGTTAAAATTTTTGGTGGTTTCTTGTTCAGTCCATAGGCCTACATCATGTGGCAAACCGGTGAGCATGTGGCTCTATTAGTATAGGAGATACCTGAAAACATATCACACTTTTCATCATAGTGCTTTTACCAATGCATAAAATGCATGAAGTCATTTCGAATGACTGGTCCTCAGTGTTGTGAGAACGATGACTGGTTAAAATTTTTGGTGGTTTCTTGTTCAGTCCATAGGCCTACATCATGTGGCAAACCGGTGAGCATATGGCTCTATTAGTATAGGAGATACCTGAAAACATATCACAGTTTTCATCATAGTGCTTTTACCAATGCATAAAATGCATGGAGAAGTCATTTCGAATGACTGGTCCTCAGTGTTGTGAGAACGATGACTGGTTAAAATTTTTGGTGGTTTCTTGTTCAGTCCATAGGCCTACATCATGTGGCAAACCGGTGAGCATGTGGCTCTATTAGTATAGGAGATACCTGAAAACATATCACACTTTTCATCATAGTGCTTTTACCAATGCATAAAATGCATGGAGAAGTCATTTCGAATGACTGGTCCTCAGTGTTGTGAGAACGATGACTGGTTAAAATTTTTGGTGGTTTCTTGTTCAGTCCATAGGCCTACATCATGTGGCAAACCGGTGAGCATGTGGCTCTATTAGTATAGGAGATACCTGAAAACATATCACACTTTTCATCATAGTGCTTTTACCAATGCATAAAATGCATGGAGAAGTCATTTCGAATGACTGGTCCTCAGTGTTGTGAGAACGATGACTGGTTAAAATTTTTGGTGGTCTCTTGTTCAGTCCACAGGCCCACATCATGTGGCAAACCGGTGAGCATGTGGCTCTATTAGTATAGGAGATACCTGAAAACATATCACACTTTTCATCATAGTGCTTTTACCAATGAATAAAATGCATGGAGAAGTCATTTCGAATGACTGGTCCTCAGTGTTTTGAGAACGATGACTGGTTAAAATTTTTGGTGGTTTCTTGTTCAGTCCATAGGCCTACATCATGTGGCAAACCGGTGAGCATGTGGCTCTATTAGTATAGGAGATACCTGAAAACATATCACACTTTTCATCATAGTGCTTTTACCAATGCATAAAATGCATGGAGAAGTCATTTCGAATGACTGGTCCTCAGTGTTGTGAGAACGATGACTGGTTAAAATTTTTGGTGGTTTCTTGTTCAGTCCATAGGCCTACATCATGTGGCAAACCGGTGAGCATGTGGCTCTATTAGTATAGGAGATACCTGAAAACATATCACACTTTTCATCATAGTGCTTTTACCAATGCATAAAATGCATGGAGAAGTCATTTCGAATGACTGGTCCTCAGTGTTGTGAGAACGACGACTGGTTAAAATTTTTGGTGGTTTCTTGTTCAGTCCATAGGCCTACATCATGTGGCAAACCGGTGAGCATGTGGCTCTATTAGTATAGGAGATACCTGAAAACATATCACACTTTTCATCATAGTGCTTTTACCAATGCATAAAATGCATGGAGAAGTCATTTCGAATGACTGGTCCTCAGTGTTGTGAGAACGATGACTGGTTAAAATTTTTGGTGGTTTCTTGTTCAGTCCATAGGCCTACATCATGTGGCAAACCGGTGAGCATGTGGCTCTATTAGTATAGGAGATACCTGAAAACATATCACACTTTTCATCATAGTGCTTTTACCAATGCATAAAATGCATGGAGAAGTCATTTCGAATGACTGGTCCTCAGTGTTGTGAGAACGATGACTGGTTAAAATTTTGGGTGGTTTCTTGTTCAGTCCATAGGCCTACATCATGTGGCAAACCGGTGAGCATGTGGCTCTATTAGTATAGGAGATACCTGAAAACATATCACACTTTTCATCATAGTGCTTTTACCAATGCATAAAATGCATGGAGAAGTCATTTCGAATGACTGGTCCTCAGTGTTGTGAGAACGATGACTGGTTAAAATTTTTGGTGGTTTCTTGTTCAGTCCATAGGCCTACATCATGTGGCAAACCGGTGAGCATGTGGCTCTATTAGTATAGGAGATACCTGAAAACATATCACACTTTTCATCATAGTGCTTTTACCAATGTATAAAATGCATGGAGAAGTCATTTCGAATGACTGGTCCTCAGTGTTGTGAGAACGATGACTGGTTAAAATTTTTGGTGGTTTCTTGTTCAGTCCATAGGCCTACATCATGTGGCAAACCGGTGAGCATGTGGCTCTATTAGTATAGGAGATACCTGAAAACATATCACACTTTTCATCATAGTGCTTTTACCAATGCATAAAATGCATGGAGAAGTCATTTCGAATGACTGGTCCTCAGTGTTGTGAGAACGATGACTGGTTAAAATTTTTGGTGGTTTCTTGTTCAGTCCATAGGCCTACATCATGTGGCAAACCGGTGAGCATGTGGCTCTATTAGTATAGGAGATACCTGAAAACATATCACACTTTTCATCATAGTGCTTTTACCAATGCATAAAATGCATGGAGAAGTCATTTCGAATGACTGGTCCTCAGTGTTGTGAGAACAATGACTGGTTAAAATTTTTGGTGGTTTCTTGTTCAGTCCATAGGCCTACATCATGTGGCAAACCGGTGAGCATGTGGCTCTATTAGTATAGGAGATACCTGAAAACATATCACACTTTTCATCATAGTGCTTTTACCAATGCATAAAATGCATGGAGAAGTCATTTCGAATGACTGGTCCTCAGTGTTGTGAGAACGATGACTGGTTAAAATTTTTGGTGGTTTCTTGTTCAGTCCATAGGCCTACATCATGTGGCAAACCGGTGAGCATATGGCTCTATTAGTATAGGAGATACCTGAAAACATATCACACTTTTCATCATAGTGCTTTTACCAATGCATAAAATGCATGGAGAAGTCATTTCGAATGACTGGTCCTCAGTCTTGTGAGAACGATGACTGGTTAAAATTTTTGGTGGTTTCTTGTTCAGTCCATAGGCCTACATCATGTGACAAACCGGTGAGCATGTGGCTCTATTAGTATAGGAGATACCTGAAAACATATCACACTTTTCATCATAGTGCTTTTACCAATGCATAAAATGCATGGAGAAGTCATTTCGAATGACTGGTCCTCAGTGTTGTGAGAACAATTACTGGTTAAAATTTTTGGTGGTTTCTTGTTCAGTCCATAGGCCTACATCATGTGGCAAACCGGTGAGCAAGTGGCTCTATTAGTATAGGAGATACCTGAAAACATATCACACTTTTCATCATAGTGCTTTTACCAATGCATAAAATGCATGGAGAAGTCATTTCGAATGACTGGTCCTCAGTGTTGTGAGAACGATGACTGGTTAAAATTTTTGGTGGTTTCTTGTTCAGTCCATAGGCCTACATCATGTGGCAAACCGGTGAGCATATGGCTCTATTAGTATAGGAGATACCTGAAAACATATCACACTTTTCATCATAGTGCTTTTACCAATGCATAAAATGCATGGAGAAGTCATTTCGAATGACTGGTCCTCAGTGTTGTGAGAACGATGACTGGTTAAAATTTTTGGTGGTTTCTTGTTCAGTCCATAGGCCTACATCATGTGACAAACCGGTGAGCATGTGGCTCTATTAGTATAGGAGATACCTGAAAACATATCACACTTTTCATCATAGTGCTTTTACCAATGCATAAAATGCATGGAGAAGTCATTTCGAATGACTGGTCCTCAGTGTTGTGAGAACGATGACTGGTTAAAATTTTTGGTGGTTTCTTGTTCAGTCCATAGGCCTACATCATGTGGCAAACCGGTGAGCATGTGGCTCTATTAGTATAGGAGATACCTGAAAACATATCACACTTTTCATCATAGTGCTTTTACCAATGCATAAAATGCATGGAGAAGTCATTTCGAATGACTGGTCCTCAGTGTTGTGAGAACGATGACTGGTTAAAATTTTTGGTGGTTTCTTGTTCAGTCCATAGGCCCACATCATGTGGCAAACCGGTGAGCATGTGGCTCTATTAGTATAGGAGATACCTGAAGACATATCACACTTTTCATCATAGTGCTTTTACCAATGCATAAAATGCATGGAGAAGTCATTTCGAATGACTGGTCCTCAGTGTTGTGAGAACGATGACTGGTTAAAATTTTTGGTGGTTTCTTGTTCAGTCCACAGGCCTACATCATGTGGCAAACCGGTGAGCATGTGGCTCTAATAATATAGGAGATACCTGAAAACATATCACACTTTTCATCATAGTGCTTTTACCAATGCATAAAATGCATGGAGAAGTCATTTCGAATGACTGGTCCTCAGTGTTGTGAGAACGATGACTGGTTAAAATTTTTGGTGGTTTCTTGTTCAGTCCATAGGCCTACATCATGTGGCAAACCGGTGAGCATGTGGCTCTATTAGTATAGGAGATACCTGAAAACATATCACACTTTTCATCATAGTGCTTTTACCAATGCATAAAATGCATGAAGTCATTTCGAATGACTGGTCCTCAGTGTTGTGAGAACGATGACTGGTTAAAATTTTTGGTGGTTTCTTGTTCAGTCCATAGGCCTACATCATGTGGCAAACCGGTGAGCATATGGCTCTATTAGTATAGGAGATACCTGAAAACATATCACAGTTTTCATCATAGTGCTTTTACCAATGCATAAAATGCATGGAGAAGTCATTTCGAATGACTGGTCCTCAGTGTTGTGAGAACGATGACTGGTTAAAATTTTTGGTGGTTTCTTGTTCAGTCCATAGGCCTACATCATGTGGCAAACCGGTGAGCATGTGGCTCTATTAGTATAGGAGATACCTGAAAACATATCACACTTTTCATCATAGTGCTTTTACCAATGCATAAAATGCATGGAGAAGTCATTTCGAATGACTGGTCCTCAGTGTTGTGAGAACGATGACTGGTTAAAATTTTTGGTGGTTTCTTGTTCAGTCCATAGGCCTACATCATGTGGCAAACCGGTGAGCATGTGGCTCTATTAGTATAGGAGATACCTGAAAACATATCACACTTTTCATCATAGTGCTTTTACCAATGCATAAAATGCATGGAGAAGTCATTTCGAATGACTGGTCCTCAGTGTTGTGAGAACGATGACTGGTTAAAATTTTTGGTGGTCTCTTGTTCAGTCCACAGGCCCACATCATGTGGCAAACCGGTGAGCATGTGGCTCTATTAGTATAGGAGATACCTGAAAACATATCACACTTTTCATCATAGTGCTTTTACCAATGCATAAAATGCATGGAGAAGTCATTTCGAATGACTGGTCCTCAGTGTTTTGAGAACGATGACTGGTTAAAATTTTTGGTGGTTTCTTGTTCAGTCCATAGGCCTACATCATGTGGCAAACCGGTGAGCATGTGGCTCTATTAGTATAGGAGATACCTGAAAACATATCACACTTTTCATCATAGTGCTTTTACCAATGCATAAAATGCATGGAGAAGTCATTTCGAATGACTGGTCCTCAGTGTTGTGAGAACGATGACTGGTTAAAATTTTTGGTGGTTTCTTGTTCAGTCCATAGGCCTACATCATGTGGCAAACCGGTGAGCATGTGGCTCTATTAGTATAGGAGATACCTGAAAACATATCACACTTTTCATCATAGTGCTTTTACCAATGCATAAAATGCATGGAGAAGTCATTTCGAATGACTGGTCCTCAGTGTTATGAGAACGACGACTGGTTAAAATTTTTGGTGGTTTCTTGTTCAGTCCATAGGCCTACATCATGTGGCAAACCGGTGAGCATGTGGCTCTATTAGTATAGGAGATACCTGAAAACATATCACACTTTTCATCATAGTGCTTTTACCAATGCATAAAATGCATGGAGAAGTCATTTCGAATGACTGGTCCTCAGTGTTGTGAGAACGATGACTGGTTAAAATTTTTGGTGGTTTCTTGTTCAGTCCATAGGCCTACATCATGTGGCAAACCGGTGAGCATGTGGCTCTATTAGTATAGGAGATACCTGAAAACATATCACACTTTTCATCATAGTGCTTTTACCAATGCATAAAATGCATGGAGAAGTCATTTCGAATGACTGGTCCTCAGTGTTGTGAGAACGATGACTGGTTAAAATTTTGGGTGGTTTCTTGTTCAGTCCATAGGCCTACATCATGTGGCAAACCGGTGAGCATGTGGCTCTATTAGTATAGGAGATACCTGAAAACATATCACACTTTTCATCATAGTGCTTTTACCAATGCATAAAATGCATGGAGAAGTCATTTCGAATGACTGGTCCTCAGTGTTGTGAGAACGATGACTGGTTAAAATTTTTGGTGGTTTCTTGTTCAGTCCATAGGCCTACATCATGTGGCAAACCGGTGAGCATGTGGCTCTATTAGTATAGGAGATACCTGAAAACATATCACACTTTTCATCATAGTGCTTTTACCAATGTATAAAATGCATGGAGAAGTCATTTCGAATGACTGGTCCTCAGTGTTGTGAGAACGATGACTGGTTAAAATTTTTGGTGGTTTCTTGTTCAGTCCATAGGCCTACATCATGTGGCAAACCGGTGAGCATGTGGCTCTATTAGTATAGGAGATACCTGAAAACATATCACACTTTTCATCATAGTGCTTTTACCAATGCATAAAATGCATGGAGAAGTCATTTCGAATGACTGGTCCTCAGTGTTGTGAGAACGATGACTGGTTAAAATTTTTGGTGGTTTCTTGTTCAGTCCATAGGCCTACATCATGTGGCAAACCGGTGAGCATGTGGCTCTATTAGTATAGGAGATACCTGAAAACATATCACACTTTTCATCATAGTGCTTTTACCAATGCATAAAATGCATGGAGAAGTCATTTCGAATGACTGGTCCTCAGTGTTGTGAGAACAATGACTGGTTAAAATTTTTGGTGGTTTCTTGTTCAGTCCATAGGCCTACATCATGTGGCAAACCGGTGAGCATGTGGCTCTATTAGTATAGGAGATACCTGAAAACATATCACACTTTTCATCATAGTGCTTTTACCAATGCATAAAATGCATGGAGAAGTCATTTCGAATGACTGGTCCTCAGTGTTGTGAGAACGATGACTGGTTAAAATTTTTGGTGGTTTCTTGTTCAGTCCATAGGCCTACATCATGTGGCAAACCGGTGAGCATATGGCTCTATTAGTATAGGAGATACCTGAAAACATATCACACTTTTCATCATAGTGCTTTTACCAATGCATAAAATGCATGGAGAAGTCATTTCGAATGACTGGTCCTCAGTGTTGTGAGAACGATGACTGGTTAAAATTTTTGGTGGTTTCTTGTTCAGTCCATAGGCCTACATCATGTGACAAACCGGTGAGCATGTGGCTCTATTAGTATAGGAGATACCTGAAAACATATCACACTTTTCATCATAGTGCTTTTACCAATGCATAAAATGCATGGAGAAGTCATTTTGAATGACTGGTCCTCAGTGTTGTGAGAACAATTACTGGTTAAAATTTTTGGTGGTTTCTTGTTCAGTCCATAGGCCTACATCATGTGGCAAACCGGTGAGCAAGTGGCTCTATTAGTATAGGAGATACCTGAAAACATATCACACTTTTCATCATAGTGCTTTTACCAATGCATAAAATGCATGGAGAAGTCATTTCGAATGACTGGTCCTCAGTGTTGTGAGAACGATGACTGGTTAAAATTTTTGGTGGTTTCTTGTTCAGTCCATAGGCCTACATCATGTGGCAAACCGGTGAGCATATGGCTCTATTAGTATAGGAGATACCTGAAAACATATCACACTTTTCATCATAGTGCTTTTACCAATGCATAAAATGCATGGAGAAGTCATTTCGAATGACTGGTCCTCAGTGTTGTGAGAACGATGACTGGTTAAAATTTTTGGTGGTTTCTTGTTCAGTCCATAGGCCTACATCATGTGACAAACCGGTGAGCATGTGGCTCTATTAGTATAGGAGATACCTGAAAACATATCACACTTTTCATCATAGTGCTTTTACCAATGCATAAAATGCATGGAGAAGTCATTTCGAATGACTGGTCCTCAGTGTTGTGAGAACGATGACTGGTTAAAATTTTTGGTGGTTTCTTGTTCAGTCCATAGGCCTACATCATGTGGCAAACCGGTGAGCATGTGGCTCTATTAGTATAGGAGATACCTGAAAACATATCACACTTTTCATCATAGTGCTTTTACCAATGCATAAAATGCATGGAGAATTCATTTCGAATGACTGGTCCTCAGTGTTGTGAGAACGATGACTGGTTAAAATTTTTGGTGGTTTCTTGTTCAGTCCATAGGCCCACATCATGTGGCAAACCGGTGAGCATGTGGCTCTATTAGTATAGGAGATACCTGAAGACATATCACACTTTTCATCATAGTGCTTTTACCAATGCATAAAATGCATGGAGAAGTCATTTCGAATGACTGGTCCTCAGTGTTGTGAGAACGATGACTGGTTAAAATTTTTGGTGGTTTCTTGTTCAGTCCACAGGCCTACATCATGTGGCAAACCGGTGAGCATGTGGCTCTAATAATATAGGAGATACCTGAAAACATATCACACTTTTCATCATAGTGCTTTTACCAATGCATAAAATGCATGGAGAAGTCATTTCGAATGACTGGTCCTCAGTGTTGTGAGAACGATGACTGGTTAAAATTTTTGGTGGTTTCTTGTTCAGTCCATAGGCCTACATCATGTGGCAATCCGGTGAGCATGTGGCTCTATTAGTATAGGAGATACCTGAAAACATATCACACTTTTCATCATAGTGCTTTTACCAATGCATAAAATGCATGGAGAAGTCATTTCGAATGACTGGTCCTCAGTGTTGTGAGAACGATGACTGGTTAAAATTTTTGGTGGTTTCTTGTTCAGTCCATAGGCCTACATCATGTGGCAAACCGGTGAGCATGTGGCTCTATTAGTATAGGAGATACCTGAAAACATATCACACTTTTCATCATAGTACTTTTACCAATGCATAAAATGCATGGAGAAGTCATTTCGAATGACTGGTCCTCAGTGTTGTGAGAACGATGACTGGTTAAAATTTTTGGTGGTTTCTTGTTCAGTCCACAGGCCCACATCATGTGGCAAACCGGTGAGCATGTGGCTCTATTAGTATAGGAGATACCTGAAAACATATCACACTTTTCATCATAGTGCTTTTACCAATGCATAAAATGCATGGAGAAGTCATTTCGAATGACTGGTCCTCAGTGTTTTGAGAACGATGACTGGTTAAAATTTTTGGTGGTTTCTTGTTCAGTCCATAGGCCTACATCATGTGGCAAACCGGTGAGCATGTGGCTCTATTAGTATAGGAGATACCTGAAAACATATCACACTTTTCATCATAGTGCTTTTACCAATGCATAAAATGCATGGAGAAGTCATTTCGAATGACTGGTCCTCAGTGTTGTGAGAACGATGACTGGTTAAAATTTTTGGTGGTTTCTTGTTCAGTCCATAGGCCTACATCATGTGGCAAACCGGTGAGCATGTGGCTCTATTAGTATAGGAGATACCTGAAAACATATCACACTTTTCATCATAGTGCTTTTACCAATGCATAAAATGCATGGAGAAGTCATTTCGAATGACTGGTCCTCAGTGTTGTGAGAACGACGACTGGTTAAAACTTTTGGTGGTTTCTTGTTCAGTCCATAGGCCTACATCATGTGGCAAACCGGTGAGCATGTGGCTCTATTAGTATAGGAGATACCTGAAAACATATCACACTTTTCATCATAGTGCTTTTACCAATGCATAAAATGCATGGAGAAGTCATTTCGAATGACTGGTCCTCAGTGTTGTGAGAACGATGACTGGTTAAAATTTTTGGTGGTTTCTTGTTCAGTCCATAGGCCTACATCATGTGGCAAACCGGTGAGCATGTGGCTCTATTAGTATAGGAGATACCTGAAAACATATCACACTTTTCATCATAGTGCTTTTACCAATGCATAAAATGCATGGAGAAGTCATTTCGAATGACTGGTCCTCAGTGTTGTGAGAACGATGACTGGTTAAAATTTTGGGTGGTTTCTTGTTCAGTCCATAGGCCTACATCATGTGGCAAACCGGTGAGCATGTGGCTCTATTAGTATAGGAGATACCTGAAAACATATCACACTTTTCATCATAGTGCTTTTACCAATGCATAAAATGCATGGAGAAGTCATTTCGAATGACTGGTCCTCAGTGTTGTGAGAACGATGACTGGTTAAAATTTTTGGTGGTTTCTTGTTCAGTCCATAGGCCTACATCATGTGGCAAACCGGTGAGCATGTGGCTCTATTAGTATAGGAGATACCTGAAAACATATCACACTTTTCATCATAGTGCTTTTACCAATGCATAAAATGCATGGAGAAGTCATTTCGAATGACTGGTCCTCAGTGTTGTGAGAACGATGACTGGTTAAAATTTTTGGTGGTTTCTTGTTCAGTCCATAGGCCTACATCATGTGGCAAACCGGTGAGCATGTGGCTCTATTAGTATAGGAGATACCTGAAAACATATCACACTTTTCATCATAGTGCTTTTACCAATGCATAAAATGCATGGAGAAGTCATTTCGAATGACTGGTCCTCAGTGTTGTGAGAACGATGACTGGTTAAAATTTTTGGTGGTTTCTTGTTCAGTCCATAGGCCTACATCATGTGGCAAACCGGTGAGCATGTGGCTCTATTAGTATAGGAGATACCTGAAAACATATCACACTTTTCATCATAGTGCTTTTACCAATGCATAAAATGCATGGAGAAGTCATTTCGAATGACTGGTCCTCAGTGTTGTGAGAACGATGACTGGTTAAAATTTTTGGTGGTTTCTTGTTCAGTCCATAGGCCTACATCATGTGGCAAACCGGTGAGCATATGGCTCTATTAGTATAGGAGATACCTGAAAACATATCACACTTTTCATCATAGTGCTTTTACCAATGCATAAAATGCATGGAGAAGTCATTTCGAATGACTGGTCCTCAGTGTTGTGAGAACGATGACTGGTTAAAATTTTTGGTGGTTTCTTGTTCAGTCCATAGGCCTACATCATGTGACAAACCGGTGAGCATGTGGCTCTATTAGTATAGGAGATACCTGAAAACATATCACACTTTTCATCATAGTGCTTTTACCAATGCATAAAATGCATGGAGAAGTCATTTCGAATGACTGGTCCTCAGTGTTGTGAGAACGATGACTGGTTAAAATTTTTGGTGGTTTCTTGTTCAGTCCATAGGCCTACATCATGTGGCAAACCGGTGAGCATGTGGCTCTAATAATCTAGGAGATACCTGAAAACATATCACACTTTTCATCATAGTGCTTTTACCAATGCATAAAATGCATGGAGAAGTCATTTCGAATGACTGGTCCTCAGTGTTGTGAGAACGATGACTGGTTAAAATTTTTGGTGGTTTCTTGTTCAGTCCATAGGCCTACATCATGTGGCAAACCGGTGAGCATGTGGCTCTATTAGTATAGGAGATACCTGAAAACATATCACACTTTTCATCATAGTGCTTTTACCAATGCATAAAATGCATGGAGAAGTCATTTCGAATGACTGGTCCTCAGTGTTGTGAGAACGATGACTGGTTAAAATTTTTGGTGGTTTCTTGTTCAGTCCATAGGCCTACATCATGTGGCAAACCGGTGAGCATGTGGCTCTATTAGTATAGGAGATACCTGAAAACATATCACACTTTTCATCATAGTGCTTTTACCAATGCATAAAATGCATGGAGAAGTCATTTCGAATGACTGGTCCTCAGTGTTGTGAGAACGATGACTGGTTAAAATTTTTGGTGGTTTCTTGTTCAGTCCATAGGCCTACATCATGTGGCAAACCGGTGAGCATGTGGCTCTATTAGTATAGGAGATACCTGAAAACATATCACACTTTTCATCCTAGTGCTTTTACCAATGCATAAAATGCATGGAGAAGTCATTTCGAATGACTGGTCCTCAGTGTTGTGAGAACGATGACTGGTTAAAATTTTTGGTGGTTTCTTGTTCAGTCCATAGGCCTACATCATGTGGCAAACCGGTGAGCATGTGGCTCTATTAGTATAGGAGATACCTGAAAACATATCACACTTTTCATCATAGTGCTTTTACCAATGCATAAAATGCATGGAGAAGTCATTTCGAATGACTGGTCCTCAGTGTTGTGAGAACGATGACTGGTTAAAATTTTTGGTGGTTTCTTGTTCAGTCCATAGGCCTACATCATGTGGCAAACCGGTGAGCATGTGGCTCTATTAGTATAGGAGATACCTGAAAACATATCACACTTTTCAACATAGTGCTTTTACCAATGCATAAAATGCATGGAGAAGTCATTTCGAATGACTGGTCCTCAGTGTTGTGAGAACGATGACTGGTTAAAATTTTTGGTGGTTTCTTGTTCAGTCCATAGGCCTACATCATGTGGCAAACCGGTGAGCATGTGGCTCTATTAGTATAGGAGATACCTGAAAACATATCACACTTTTCATCATAGTGCTTTTACCAATGCATAAAATGCATGGAGAAGTCATTTCGAATGACTGGTCCTCAGTGTTGTGAGAACGATGACTGGTTAAAATTTTGGGTGGTTTCTTGTTCAGTCCATAGGCCTACATCATGTGGCAAACCGGTGAGCATGTGGCTCTATTAGTATAGGAAATACCTGAAGACATATCACACTTTTCATCATAGTGCTTTTACCAATGCATAAAATGCATGGAGAAGTCATTTCGAATGACTGGTCCTCAGTGTTGTGAGAACGATGACTGGTTAAAATTTTTGGTGGTTTCTTGTTCAGTCCACAGGCCTACATCATGTGGCAAACCGGTGAGCATGTGGCTCTAATAATATAGGAGATACCTGAAAACATATCACACTTTTCATCATAGTGCTTTTACCAATGCATAAAATGCATGGAGAAGTCATTTCGAATGACTGGTCCTCAGTGTTGTGAGAACGATGACTGGTTAAAATTTTTGGTGGTTTCTTGTTCAGTCCATAGGCCTACATCATGTGGCAAACCGGTGAGCATGTGGCTCTATTAGTATAGGAGATACCTGAAAACATATCACACTTTTCATCATAGTGCTTTTACCAATGCATAAAATGCATGAAGTCATTTCGAATGACTGGTCCTCAGTGTTGTGAGAACGATGACTGGTTAAAATTTTTGGTGGTTTCTTGTTCAGTCCATAGGCCTACATCATGTGGCAAACCGGTGAGCATATGGCTCTATTAGTATAGGAGATACCTGAAAACATATCACAGTTTTCATCATAGTGCTTTTACCAATGCATAAAATGCATGGAGAAGTCATTTCGAATGACTGGTCCTCAGTGTTGTGAGAACGATGACTGGTTAAAATTTTTGGTGGTTTCTTGTTCAGTCCATAGGCCTACATCATGTGGCAAACCGGTGAGCATGTGGCTCTATTAGTATAGGAGATACCTGAAAACATATCACACTTTTCATCATAGTGCTTTTACCAATGCATAAAATGCATGGAGAAGTCATTTCGAATGACTGGTCCTCAGTGTTGTGAGAACGATGACTGGTTAAAATTTTTGGTGGTTTCTTGTTCAGTCCATAGGCCTACATCATGTGGCAAACCGGTGAGCATGTGGCTCTATTAGTATAGGAGATACCTGAAAACATATCACACTTTTCATCCTAGTGCTTTTACCAATGCATAAAATGCATGGAGAAGTCATTTCGAATGACTGGTCCTCAGTGTTGTGAGAACGATGACTGGTTAAAATTTTTGGTGGTCTCTTGTTCAGTCCACAGGCCCACATCATGTGGCAAACCGGTGAGCATGTGGCTCTATTAGTATAGGAGATACCTGAAAACATATCACACTTTTCATCATAGTGCTTTTACCAATGCATAAAATGCATGGAGAAGTCATTTCGAATGACTGGTCCTCAGTGTTTTGAGAACGATGACTGGTTAAAATTTTTGGTGGTTTCTTGTTCAGTCCATAGGCCTACATCATGTGGCAAACCGGTGAGCATGTGGCTCTATTAGTATAGGAGATACCTGAAAACATATCACACTTTTCATCATAGTGCTTTTACCAATGCATAAAATGCATGGAGAAGTCATTTCGAATGACTGGTCCTCAGTGTTGTGAGAACGATGACTGGTTAAAATTTTTGGTGGTTTCTTGTTCAGTCCATAGGCCTACATCATGTGGCAAACCGGTGAGCATGTGGCTCTATTAGTATAGGAGATACCTGAAAACATATCACACTTTTCATCATAGTGCTTTTACCAATGCATAAAATGCATGGAGAAGTCATTTCGAATGACTGGTCCTCAGTGTTATGAGAACGACGACTGGTTAAAATTTTTGGTGGTTTCTTGTTCAGTCCATAGGCCTACATCATGTGGCAAACCGGTGAGCATGTGGCTCTATTAGTATAGGAGATACCTGAAAACATATCACACTTTTCATCATAGTGCTTTTACCAATGCATAAAATGCATGGAGAAGTCATTTCGAATGACTGGTCCTCAGTGTTGTGAGAACGATGACTGGTTAAAATTTTTGGTGGTTTCTTGTTCAGTCCATAGGCCTACATCATGTGGCAAACCGGTGAGCATGTGGCTCTATTAGTATAGGAGATACCTGAAAACATATCACACTTTTCATCATAGTGCTTTTACCAATGCATAAAATGCATGGAGAAGTCATTTCGAATGACTGGTCCTCAGTGTTGTGAGAACGATGACTGGTTAAAATTTTGGGTGGTTTCTTGTTCAGTCCATAGGCCTACATCATGTGGCAAACCGGTGAGCATGTGGCTCTATTAGTATAGGAGATACCTGAAAACATATCACACTTTTCATCATAGTGCTTTTACCAATGCATAAAATGCATGGAGAAGTCATTTCGAATGACTGGTCCTCAGTGTTGTGAGAACGATGACTGGTTAAAATTTTTGGTGGTTTCTTGTTCAGTCCATAGGCCTACATCATGTGGCAAACCGGTGAGCATGTGGCTCTATTAGTATAGGAGATACCTGAAAACATATCACACTTTTCATCATAGTGCTTTTACCAATGTATAAAATGCATGGAGAAGTCATTTCGAATGACTGGTCCTCAGTGTTGTGAGAACGATGACTGGTTAAAATTTTTGGTGGTTTCTTGTTCAGTCCATAGGCCTACATCATGTGGCAAACCGGTGAGCATGTGGCTCTATTAGTATAGGAGATACCTGAAAACATATCACACTTTTCATCATAGTGCTTTTACCAATGCATAAAATGCATGGAGAAGTCATTTCGAATGACTGGTCCTCAGTGTTGTGAGAACGATGACTGGTTAAAATTTTTGGTGGTTTCTTGTTCAGTCCATAGGCCTACATCATGTGGCAAACCGGTGAGCATGTGGCTCTATTAGTATAGGAGATACCTGAAAACATATCACACTTTTCATCATAGTGCTTTTACCAATGCATAAAATGCATGGAGAAGTCATTTCGAATGACTGGTCCTCAGTGTTGTGAGAACAATGACTGGTTAAAATTTTTGGTGGTTTCTTGTTCAGTCCATAGGCCTACATCATGTGGCAAACCGGTGAGCATGTGGCTCTATTAGTATAGGAGATACCTGAAAACATATCACACTTTTCATCATAGTGCTTTTACCAATGCATAAAATGCATGGAGAAGTCATTTCGAATGACTGGTCCTCAGTGTTGTGAGAACGATGACTGGTTAAAATTTTTGGTGGTTTCTTGTTCAGTCCATAGGCCTACATCATGTGGCAAACCGGTGAGCATATGGCTCTATTAGTATAGGAGATACCTGAAAACATATCACACTTTTCATCATAGTGCTTTTACCAATGCATAAAATGCATGGAGAAGTCATTTCGAATGACTGGTCCTCAGTGTTGTGAGAACGATGACTGGTTAAAATTTTTGGTGGTTTCTTGTTCAGTCCATAGGCCTACATCATGTGACAAACCGGTGAGCATGTGGCTCTATTAGTATAGGAGATACCTGAAAACATATCACACTTTTCATCATAGTGCTTTTACCAATGCATAAAATGCATGGAGAAGTCATTTCGAATGACTGGTCCTCAGTGTTTTGAGAACGATGACTGGTTAAAATTTTTGGTGGTTTCTTGTTCAGTCCATAGGCCTACATCATGTGGCAAACCGGTGAGCATGTGGCTCTATTAGTATAGGAGATACCTGAAAACATATCACACTTTTCATCATAGTGCTTTTACCAATGCATAAAATGCATGGAGAAGTCATTTCGAATGACTGGTCCTCAGTGTTGTGAGAACGATGACTGGTTAAAATTTTTGGTGGTTTCTTGTTCAGTCCATAGGCCTACATCATGTGGCAAACCGGTGAGCATGTGGCTCTATTAGTATAGGAGATACCTGAAAACATATCACACTTTTCATCATAGTGCTTTTACCAATGCATAAAATGCATGGAGAAGTCATTTCGAATGACTGGTCCTCAGTGTTATGAGAACGACGACTGGTTAAAATTTTTGGTGGTTTCTTGTTCAGTCCATAGGCCTACATCATGTGGCAAACCGGTGAGCATGTGGCTCTATTAGTATAGGAGATACCTGAAAACATATCACACTTTTCATCATAGTGCTTTTACCAATGCATAAAATGCATGGAGAAGTCATTTCGAATGACTGGTCCTCAGTGTTGTGAGAACGATGACTGGTTAAAATTTTTGGTGGTTTCTTGTTCAGTCCATAGGCCTACATCATGTGGCAAACCGGTGAGCATGTGGCTCTATTAGTATAGGAGATACCTGAAAACATATCACACTTTTCATCATAGTGCTTTTACCAATGCATAAAATGCATGGAGAAGTCATTTCGAATGACTGGTCCTCAGTGTTGTGAGAACGATGACTGGTTAAAATTTTGGGTGGTTTCTTGTTCAGTCCATAGGCCTACATCATGTGGCAAACCGGTGAGCATGTGGCTCTATTAGTATAGGAGATACCTGAAAACATATCACACTTTTCATCATAGTGCTTTTACCAATGCATAAAATGCATGGAGAAGTCATTTCGAATGACTGGTCCTCAGTGTTGTGAGAACGATGACTGGTTAAAATTTTTGGTGGTTTCTTGTTCAGTCCATAGGCCTACATCATGTGGCAAACCGGTGAGCATGTGGCTCTATTAGTATAGGAGATACCTGAAAACATATCACACTTTTCATCATAGTGCTTTTACCAATGTATAAAATGCATGGAGAAGTCATTTCGAATGACTGGTCCTCAGTGTTGTGAGAACGATGACTGGTTAAAATTTTTGGTGGTTTCTTGTTCAGTCCATAGGCCTACATCATGTGGCAAACCGGTGAGCATGTGGCTCTATTAGTATAGGAGATACCTGAAAACATATCACACTTTTCATCATAGTGCTTTTACCAATGCATAAAATGCATGGAGAAGTCATTTCGAATGACTGGTCCTCAGTGTTGTGAGAACGATGACTGGTTAAAATTTTTGGTGGTTTCTTGTTCAGTCCATAGGCCTACATCATGTGGCAAACCGGTGAGCATGTGGCTCTATTAGTATAGGAGATACCTGAAAACATATCACACTTTTCATCATAGTGCTTTTACCAATGCATAAAATGCATGGAGAAGTCATTTCGAATGACTGGTCCTCAGTGTTGTGAGAACAATGACTGGTTAAAATTTTTGGTGGTTTCTTGTTCAGTCCATAGGCCTACATCATGTGGCAAACCGGTGAGCATGTGGCTCTATTAGTATAGGAGATACCTGAAAACATATCACACTTTTCATCATAGTGCTTTTACCAATGCATAAAATGCATGGAGAAGTCATTTCGAATGACTGGTCCTCAGTGTTGTGAGAACGATGACTGGTTAAAATTTTTGGTGGTTTCTTGTTCAGTCCATAGGCCTACATCATGTGGCAAACCGGTGAGCATATGGCTCTATTAGTATAGGAGATACCTGAAAACATATCACACTTTTCATCATAGTGCTTTTACCAATGCATAAAATGCATGGAGAAGTCATTTCGAATGACTGGTCCTCAGTGTTGTGAGAACGATGACTGGTTAAAATTTTTGGTGGTTTCTTGTTCAGTCCATAGGCCTACATCATGTGACAAACCGGTGAGCATGTGGCTCTATTAGTATAGGAGATACCTGAAAACATATCACACTTTTCATCATAGTGCTTTTACCAATGCATAAAATGCATGGAGAAGTCATTTCGAATGACTGGTCCTCAGTGTTGTGAGAACAATTACTGGTTAAAATTTTTGGTGGTTTCTTGTTCAGTCCATAGGCCTACATCATGTGGCAAACCGGTGAGCAAGTGGCTCTATTAGTATAGGAGATACCTGAAAACATATCACACTTTTCATCATAGTGCTTTTACCAATGCATAAAATGCATGGAGAAGTCATTTCGAATGACTGGTCCTCAGTGTTGTGAGAACGATGACTGGTTAAAATTTTTGGTGGTTTCTTGTTCAGTCCATAGGCCTACATCATGTGGCAAACCGGTGAGCATATGGCTCTATTAGTATAGGAGATACCTGAAAACATATCACACTTTTCATCATAGTGCTTTTACCAATGCATAAAATGCATGGAGAAGTCATTTCGAATGACTGGTCCTCAGTGTTGTGAGAACGATGACTGGTTAAAATTTTTGGTGGTTTCTTGTTCAGTCCATAGGCCTACATCATGTGACAAACCGGTGAGCATGTGGCTCTATTAGTATGGGAGATACCTGAAAACATATCACACTTTTCATCATAGTGCTTTTACCAATGCATAAAATGCATGGAGAAGTCATTTCGAATGACTGGTCCTCAGTGTTGTGAGAACGATGACTGGTTAAAATTTTTGGTGGTTTCTTGTTCAGTCCATAGGCCTACATCATGTGGCAAACCGGTGAGCATGTGGCTCTATTAGTATAGGAGATACCTGAAAACATATCACACTTTTCATCATAGTGCTTTTACCAATGCATAAAATGCATGGAGAATTCATTTCGAATGACTGGTCCTCAGTGTTGTGAGAACGATGACTGGTTAAAATTTTTGGTGGTTTCTTGTTCAGTCCATAGGCCCACATCATGTGGCAAACCGGTGAGCATGTGGCTCTATTAGTATAGGAGATACCTGAAGACATATCACACTTTTCATCATAGTGCTTTTACCAATGCATAAAATGCATGGAGAAGTCATTTCGAATGACTGGTCCTCAGTGTTGTGAGAACGATGACTGGTTAAAATTTTTGGTGGTTTCTTGTTCAGTCCACAGGCCTACATCATGTGGCAAACCGGTGAGCATGTGGCTCTAATAATATAGGAGATACCTGAAAACATATCACACTTTTCATCATAGTGATTTTACCAATGCATAAAATGCATGGAGAAGTCATTTCGAATGACTGGTCCTCAGTGTTGTGAGAACGATGACTGGTTAAAATTTTTGGTGGTTTCTTGTTCAGTCCATAGGCCTACATCATGTGGCAATCCGGTGAGCATGTGGCTCTATTAGTATAGGAGATACCTGAAAACATATCACACTTTTCATCATAGTGCTTTTACCAATGCATAAAATGCATGGAGAAGTCATTTCGAATGACTGGTCCTCAGTGTTGTGAGAACGATGACTGGTTAAAATTTTTGGTGGTTTCTTGTTCAGTCCATAGGCCTACATCATGTGGCAAACCGGTGAGCATGTGGCTCTATTAGTATAGGAGATACCTGAAAACATATCACACTTTTCATCATAGTACTTTTACCAATGCATAAAATGCATGGAGAAGTCATTTCGAATGACTGGTCCTCAGTGTTGTGAGAACGATGACTGGTTAAAATTTTTGGTGGTTTCTTGTTCAGTCCACAGGCCCACATCATGTGGCAAACCGGTGAGCATGTGGCTCTATTAGTATAGGAGATACCTGAAAACATATCACACTTTTCATCATAGTGCTTTTACCAATGCATAAAATGCATGGAGAAGTCATTTCGAATGACTGGTCCTCAGTGTTTTGAGAACGATGACTGGTTAAAATTTTTGGTGGTTTCTTGTTCAGTCCATAGGCCTACATCATGTGGCAAACCGGTGAGCATGTGGCTCTATTAGTATAGGAGATACCTGAAAACATATCACACTTTTCATCATAGTGCTTTTACCAATGCATAAAATGCATGGAGAAGTCATTTCGAATGACTGGTCCTCAGTGTTGTGAGAACGATGACTGGTTAAAATTTTTGGTGGTTTCTTGTTCAGTCCATAGGCCTACATCATGTGGCAAACCGGTGAGCATGTGGCTCTATTAGTATAGGAGATACCTGAAAACATATCACACTTTTCATCATAGTGCTTTTACCAATGCATAAAATGCATGGAGAAGTCATTTCGAATGACTGGTCCTCAGTGTTGTGAGAACGACGACTGGTTAAAACTTTTGGTGGTTTCTTGTTCAGTCCATAGGCCTACATCATGTGGCAAACCGGTGAGCATGTGGCTCTATTAGTATAGGAGATACCTGAAAACATATCACACTTTTCATCATAGTGCTTTTACCAATGCATAAAATGCATGGAGAAGTCATTTCGAATGACTGGTCCTCAGTGTTGTGAGAACGATGACTGGTTAAAATTTTTGGTGGTTTCTTGTTCAGTCCATAGGCCTACATCATGTGGCAAACCGGTGAGCATGTGGCTCTATTAGTATAGGAGATACCTGAAAACATATCACACTTTTCATCATAGTGCTTTTACCAATGCATAAAATGCATGGAGAAGTCATTTCGAATGACTGGTCCTCAGTGTTGTGAGAACGATGACTGGTTAAAATTTTGGGTGGTTTCTTGTTCAGTCCATAGGCCTACATCATGTGGCAAACCGGTGAGCATGTGGCTCTATTAGTATAGGAGATACCTGAAAACATATCACACTTTTCATCATAGTGCTTTTACCAATGCATAAAATGCATGGAGAAGTCATTTCGAATGACTGGTCCTCAGTGTTGTGAGAACGATGACTGGTTAAAATTTTTGGTGGTTTCTTGTTCAGTCCATAGGCCTACATCATGTGGCAAACCGGTGAGCATGTGGCTCTATTAGTATAGGAGATACCTGAAAACATATCACACTTTTCATCATAGTGCTTTTACCAATGCATAAAATGCATGGAGAAGTCATTTCGAATGACTGGTCCTCAGTGTTGTGAGAACGATGACTGGTTAAAATTTTTGGTGGTTTCTTGTTCAGTCCATAGGCCTACATCATGTGGCAAACCGGTGAGCATGTGGCTCTATTAGTATAGGAGATACCTGAAAACATATCACACTTTTCATCATAGTGCTTTTACCAATGCATAAAATGCATGGAGAAGTCATTTCGAATGACTGGTCCTCAGTGTTGTGAGAACGATGACTGGTTAAAATTTTTGGTGGTTTCTTGTTCAGTCCATAGGCCTACATCATGTGGCAAACCGGTGAGCATGTGGCTCTATTAGTATAGGAGATACCTGAAAACATATCACACTTTTCATCATAGTGCTTTTACCAATGCATAAAATGCATGGAGAAGTCATTTCGAATGACTGGTCCTCAGTGTTGTGAGAACGATGACTGGTTAAAATTTTTGGTGGTTTCTTGTTCAGTCCATAGGCCTACATCATGTGGCAAACCGGTGAGCATATGGCTCTATTAGTATAGGAGATACCTGAAAACATATCACACTTTTCATCATAGTGCTTTTACCAATGCATAAAATGCATGGAGAAGTCATTTCGAATGACTGGTCCTCAGTGTTGTGAGAACGATGACTGGTTAAAATTTTTGGTGGTTTCTTGTTCAGTCCATAGGCCTACATCATGTGACAAACCGGTGAGCATGTGGCTCTATTAGTATAGGAGATACCTGAAAACATATCACACTTTTCATCATAGTGCTTTTACCAATGCATAAAATGCATGGAGAAGTCATTTCGAATGACTGGTCCTCAGTGTTGTGAGAACGATGACTGGTTAAAATTTTTGGTGGTTTCTTGTTCAGTCCATAGGCCTACATCATGTGGCAAACCGGTGAGCATGTGGCTCTAATAATCTAGGAGATACCTGAAAACATATCACACTTTTCATCATAGTGCTTTTACCAATGCATAAAATGCATGGAGAAGTCATTTCGAATGACTGGTCCTCAGTGTTGTGAGAACGATGACTGGTTAAAATTTTTGGTGGTTTCTTGTTCAGTCCATAGGCCTACATCATGTGGCAAACCGGTGAGCATGTGGCTCTATTAGTATAGGAGATACCTGAAAACATATCACACTTTTCATCATAGTGCTTTTACCAATGCATAAAATGCATGGAGAAGTCATTTCGAATGACTGGTCCTCAGTGTTGTGAGAACGATGACTGGTTAAAATTTTTGGTGGTTTCTTGTTCAGTCCATAGGCCTACATCATGTGGCAAACCGGTGAGCATGTGGCTCTATTAGTATAGGAGATACCTGAAAACATATCACACTTTTCATCATAGTGCTTTTACCAATGCATAAAATGCATGGAGAAGTCATTTCGAATGACTGGTCCTCAGTGTTGTGAGAACGATGACTGGTTAAAATTTTTGGTGGTTTCTTGTTCAGTCCATAGGCCTACATCATGTGGCAAACCGGTGAGCATGTGGCTCTATTAGTATAGGAGATACCTGAAAACATATCACACTTTTCATCCTAGTGCTTTTACCAATGCATAAAATGCATGGAGAAGTCATTTCGAATGACTGGTCCTCAGTGTTGTGAGAACGATGACTGGTTAAAATTTTTGGTGGTTTCTTGTTCAGTCCATAGGCCTACATCATGTGGCAAACCGGTGAGCATGTGGCTCTATTAGTATAGGAGATACCTGAAAACATATCACACTTTTCATCATAGTGCTTTTACCAATGCATAAAATGCATGGAGAAGTCATTTCGAATGACTGGTCCTCAGTGTTGTGAGAACGATGACTGGTTAAAATTTTTGGTGGTTTCTTGTTCAGTCCATAGGCCTACATCATGTGGCAAACCGGTGAGCATGTGGCTCTATTAGTATAGGAGATACCTGAAAACATATCACACTTTTCAACATAGTGCTTTTACCAATGCATAAAATGCATGGAGAAGTCATTTCGAATGACTGGTCCTCAGTGTTGTGAGAACGATGACTGGTTAAAATTTTTGGTGGTTTCTTGTTCAGTCCATAGGCCTACATCATGTGGCAAACCGGTGAGCATGTGGCTCTATTAGTATAGGAGATACCTGAAAACATATCACACTTTTCATCATAGTGCTTTTACCAATGCATAAAATGCATGGAGAAGTCATTTCGAATGACTGGTCCTCAGTGTTGTGAGAACGATGACTGGTTAAAATTTTGGGTGGTTTCTTGTTCAGTCCATAGGCCTACATCATGTGGCAAACCGGTGAGCATGTGGCTCTATTAGTATAGGAGATACCTGAAAACATATCACACTTTTCATCATAGTGCTTTTACCAATGCATAAAATGCATGGAGAAGTCATTTCGAATGACTGGTCCTCAGTGTTGTGAGAATGATGACTGGTTAAAATTTTTGGTGGTTTCTTGTTCAGTCCATAGGCCTACATCATGTGGCAAACCGGTGAGCATGTGGCTCTATTAGTATAGGAGATACCTGAAAACATATCACACTTTTCATCATAGTGCTTTTACCAATGCATAAAATGCATGGAGAAGTCATTTCGAATGACTGGTCCTCAGTGTTGTGAGAACGATGACTGGTTAAAATTTTTGGTGGTTTCTTGTTCAGTCCATAGGCCTACATCATGTGGCAAACCGGTGAGCATGTGGCTCTATTAGTATAGGAGATACCTGAAAACATATCACACTTTTCATCATAGTGCTTTTACCAATGCATAAAATGCATGGAGAAGTCATTTCGAATGACTGGTCCTCAGTGTTGTGAGAACGATGACTGGTTAAAATTTTTGGTGGTTTCTTGTTCAGTCCATAGGCCTACATCATGTGGCAAACCGGTGAGCATGTGGCTCTATTAGTATAGGAGATACCTGAAAACATATCACACTTTTCATCATAGTGCTTTTACCAATGCATAAAATGCATGGAGAAGTCATTTCGAATGACTGGTCCTCAGTGTTGTGAGAACGATGACTGGTTAAAATTTTTGGTGGTTTCTTGTTCAGTCCATAGGCCTACATCATGTGGCAAACCGGTGAGCATGTGGCTCTATTAGTATAGGAGATACCTGAAAACATATCACACTTTTCATCATAGTGCTTTTACCAATGCATAAAATGCATGGAGAAGTCATTTCGAATGACTGGTCCTCAGTGTTGTGAGAACGATGACTGGTTAAAATTTTTGGTGGTTTCTTGTTCAGTCCATAGGCCTACATCATGTGGCAAACCGGTGAGCATGTGGCTCTATTAGTATAGGAGATACCTGAAAACATATCACACTTTTCATCATAGTGCTTTTACCAATGCATAAAATGCATGGAGAAGTCATTTCGAATGACTGGTCCTCAGTGTTGTGAGAACGATGACTGGTTAAAATTTTTGGTGGTTTCTTGTTCAGTCCATAGGCCTACATCATGTGGCAAACCGGTGAGCATGTGGCTCTATTAGTATAGGAGATACCTGAAAACATATCACACTTTTCATCAT